>NW_019737088.1:113175-138625 GCF_002891405.2 Cryptotermes secundus | reverse complement strand
ACGCGTGAGTGCGTTGTATTGGGGGGGGGGGGGTACAAAACAAAACGTTTTGTGCACGAAATTAAAACGGTTCACGTAGGCACCGTGGATTTCTAGTTTTGTATTCCCAACCTGATACGAGCCGACAAGCGGTGTGTCTCTTGTGAACTATTTCCTTACATGACACTACACTTTACTTTTGTGTTCTGTGTAGGAGGCAGCGGTGCCACAATTGGACGTGCTGGTACATTCCCTTACCATTCACACGATGCACCCAGTGAGTGGGGGAAGGGCGTAACCCAATCCGCTTTGATTAAAAGGTGATGCAAGGGAGCCATGAAGAAGGACGGGGGAATAAAGTCCGTATTAAACGGGATGAGTCAATTTGATTGTAGTGCACGGGTGGTCGAGGAGGGGTAAATTGATTTCGGTTGACTCAACGCGGACATCTACATGGTGCAGAGGTATTCCACGACAAAGTGAATAACAATGCAGTTAAATTCTTATTTACTTATGTGCTAACTTAATAGCCCGTTACAAATGAAGCACGAGTAAAGAAAAGAAACAAAACTGAAAAGAACAAAATACAACATAACAGCAACAATAATGATAACACCAAATCGAACGTTGCTGTCGAGTGGGTAGCACCATGTTCGCATTCGGGAGGCCCCTAGTTCAAATCTCGGCCAGGAGATCAGGTATCCTGACTGCGGTTTCTCGTGGTTTTTGTCAATATCTCCAGGGAAAAGCCCGGGTAGTAAGGCCTTACTGAAATTAGGACATGCCTATTAGTCATTATTCACTAATCATCCCATGCTATATGACATGATGCACTGACGGCTTCGTTACATAAACAACTGTATTTGCATTATATTCACTGTGTGTAGTGTGTCCTTTATTATTTGTGTAGTTCTGTGTGCTGTGTTTTGTTAGTGTGGTGTGTTATTTTATGTGATGTGTGTTATTTGTGTGTTGTGTCTTATTGCAGTACCACTGCCACCGGTAAAAACATATTTTCAATTAAAATAAATAGTAATAATATCATTATTAACAATAAAACAATAACAAAGACAGAATCTGCACTACATTTCGGAACGTTTTAGATTGGAGATGCTTCCTACCACACACACACACACACACACACACACACACACACATATATGGTCTGCTGGTTTCATGTAACGACACTTGGAGGTTCTTAGGGCCCCCATCCACACACAGTTTGGCCTCCAGTTCGGCCTGCACAGTTGAAGACTGAAAGGCAAAACTGATGTGTGTGGTGTGGCCGGCTGGCCAATCGTTTGGACTGTTGGCCTGGAGGAAACCCGTCAGTCCGTCAGTTCTACCTGCAGGACCGTAGCACGTGACGTGTGTGACTCAACATTATAGGCTGGAAGACCGTGATTGTAGCATGAAGCCTGCCGCTTTATCTGCGCGTGTATGGGGCTGGAGAGGGAGGGGATAAACTGTCACAGTTTTGCCTGTAAGGTCGATCGGAAGGCCAAACTGTGTGTGTATGGGGGGTGATTATTTGGAAAGGATTTGGAAGGAAGCGGTCATGGCGTAATCGAGGCACTATGACGGCATTTACCTTAAGGGGCTGGGGAATACCACAACAAGCCTCAGTGAGGATGGGAGGTGTCCCGGCAGACTGGAAGCAGACACCTCCCGAATGAGCATTACAGTCACACCAACACGTCCGGCATATATGCATCAAGTGTGGACAATCATGATAAGGAATATATCAACTAACACCACAGAACAGAGGCCTTCTTGAGAAGCTGACAGTTGTTCTGCTGGTGAAGTTTCATTATCTCATTCACAAGAGTGTGCCGTTTGTCTTTATCCAGTCGCGCCCATTTACTTAGCAACAACTGCTCGTTGTGGCTAGCAGAGCAACTCCAGTTCCCCTGCCCAGTCTGTAAGAGTAGAGAAGAAACCCGTTTCGACGTTTAGGCCTATACTTTCCAACTAGGCAACTCCTCGCGTTTAGCGCCCACTTAATAATCCGTTTGACACTTATATGTCTATCCTTTTAGAACAGATCTGTGTAAAATTCATTTTATTATTGTGGAATGTAGACCCGTTGCTAGGCAATGACCGCGAAAAAACGAGAGAACGCCGTCACTAGGCAAGGCCCGTAAATAACAACAGAGGAATGATGTTTTCTATGCGGTCAGTGTCGGGACGTTATAAACAGGATAGTTAATAAGGAGGAAGTTCAGTCAGTTGAGTTGATTTGGTTGGTCACTGAGTTAGTTATAGAACAGCTGAGGTTCAGTCGTGGTGAGGTGTTGCTGTGAGAAGCTAGTAGCTGAGACCGGGGACTTTTCGCCATTGGAAGCGACTACTGAGCAACGGCTACTGAAGATGTGACTGCGGACATTTGTGTGTGTGTGTGTGTGTGTGTAATAGTGAACTGTAAAATGTAATCACGCGCCGTATCAAAGAGTCCAATAAATCCATCATCAATCCAAACCCCATCTGTAGACACTCATTCATGTGACAATATTATCCTTCCATCCACTCCTGGATCCCCTATGCAGTATCTTCCCCGCTTTTAAGGGTCATGGAATTTCATTACCGTGTTCAAAAAAGTTTTGCCATCGAACTGCATCCCGAACTAGCTCAATCCAATACACGTACTGACACTCAACTCGCTTAAGATCCGTCATGACATAGCCTCCCTGGAACGGCCAGTCTCCCACATATCCTCGTTCATTGAAAATTTCTGAACAAAATTTAGCAACATTTATGATCCCCCCCCCCTTTCCTCACGTGCCTCATGCCCCCGTAGTCTCAGCCTTCTCTATTCAGTCAACCTAATAATTCACAAAGGTTCCCATAACCGATTTTCTCAAGTCATTTGTTTCTTTATTTCTCCTAGGTCCATGTACGTACTGGGGGCACGCGGTAGCGTAGTTGATTGAGGCACTATGCGACAAGCAGGAAGGTCGCGGGTTCGAGTCCCGATTAGGTGTTTTTTCAATTGACCAATTCCTTCCAGCTGCATTATGTCCCTGGGGTCGACTCGCCCTCTAACAGAAATGAGTATCAGAAATCTTCCTGTGGAGTAAAGGGCGGTTGGCGTGTAAGGCTGACAAACTTACCGCCATCTGTGAGCAGATTGTATAGAGAAAATGTGGGACCCTCAACGTCTCACAACCCTATGGGCCTCCACGGTCTGTTACAGGGATAGCTTTACTTTTACCTTGTATCTACTTCTGATAACAATGGGTATAACATCGCTAAGCGACTTTTTTCGCTTTCCCTGCTCCTTGCGAATGTAACGTGTTTCTCTTGGGCACCCCTGTACATGAGCTCCACCCTGCCTTCACGCTTGCAATGGCTGAGCGCTTCATCAACAGATATTACAAGATTTACATAAAATATTATTTTCATCGCGTTTATAATACTAGAAGATCCAGAGGGGCACCGGGTGATGGAGAATCCTCGCTCTATTGATCTGAACCTCGTCTTATACAGGATCAATATTTGATATGCATAATAATAGCAGTCCTCTGGGATGACTGATAAGGGGGAAAGAGAGGTCACAAGTAAGGTTGGGGGTTAGGGGGTGCAAGATTGGAGAAAAACAGGAAAAAGGAGGGGATGGCAGATGAAGAAAGTACGGGGTGTTTGAAGGAGGGATTCTGAAAGTATCAAATCAGCCAGCAACACGCGTTCAGGATTAACCCCCCTAACCCCACCCCCGATAGAGTGACATGGGGACCAGCACGTGACACAATAATAACCGCCCCATCTGACATTTGTCAAATGAAAAGACAATATAGGCTCCTCTAATATCAATATTAGCCGGACAATGAGTGCCCTCACCTCAGAGCATTGGTGGCTTACGAGGATATCCTGTTAATTACATTACGGCATTCATTAAGGGTGTCAAATGAACGAGGTCACTAGGCAACACAGAACTGTGAATCAAATAAGCAAACATAACCAGATATAAATTACAGCAAGATTTAAATTCTTATATTGCGTTATACTGGAGGATCGCCTATGGTTGTGATGCAGCTGATGTATTTTATTGCTATGAAAATTCCCTGGATAAAATTGTAACTAGTATATTCGTTTAATAATAGATTTAATCGAGATCCGTGACAGTGCAGTTGGAATGGCGATTGGCTGTGGGTTGGAAAGCCGAGAGATCGGAGTTCGAGTCCAGATACAGGCAAGATTTTTCTCCTCTCCATGTTGTCTAGACCGGTTCTGTCGCCCACCCAGCCTCCTAGCCAATGGGAACCGAGGCTCTTTCCTCGGGGGTAAGGCGACCGGAGCGTGAAGGTGATTGCGGTTAATAATATCAGGATTTAACGTTCTCACAGTAGAGGTTGTGAAGAGGACTCTCTTCTGCGGTATAACGCCATGCAGTCCGTCGAAAGTCCAGAATATCTTCGGCTACCCGATTACTCTGCTTGCCACCTGATTTCACGCTGGTATCTTTCTCGTCTTATTCTTCGACTCTGAAGATGGAGGCGATATGTTTCTCCGAAACGTCGGTTGACTTTCAACGGAATGCACGGTGTCATATACCAGAAGATAGTAAGTCTTCAAGAATATGAGGATCTATACATACACACCCCCACATGTCCTCATGGAATAGTGCTTAATTAGTTAAGCACAGGAACTTTTTTTGGGGGGGGGGCTACAGCCCCACTTTGGGCCTTGGCCCCGTTTCGCTTCTGTTTACTAGATCTTAGACATTCGGTAGGAATCCTTGAGTGGGTGATCAGCTAGTCGCAAGGCCTCTACCTGTACACAAACACAAAAAATACACACAAACACTAAACATCCATGCCCTGAGTAGGATTCGAACCCATGATCCCGGGTTCCGAGCGAGCGAAGACAGTTCATGCTTTAGACCACTCGGCTACCGTGACAGGCCCAGGGACACTTTACCCTAATAGATATGGTCTAGCTGTTCAGGAGCTTTCCAGTAGACCTGAGAAGCATTTTCCTTTCAATCCCGTATTTTTGGCAGACAAGCGCAGGGACTGAAAAGTTACTAATGAGTTCTGGTGTAGCTCGTTTCGACTAAGCGCCTGGAGAACGCATCGGTTGAGAAAACTTCGTTAGTTCAGTTACTTAGCGTGAAGAGCTGTAGCAGCACCCTTGAGTCTGTTTTCTCCTGCCGTCTGGTTGCAGTGCAAGACTGGGCATAGCATTAAACGGCTTTATTATTGTGTGCACTGCGCATGATGGACACTCTGCAGCCAGAGCGCTGTGCCGTATCACATACTCGATAGGGGTTCAACTCATCCTGGCTTTAGGGAGACGTTAATCAAACGCTCCAGTGAAGTGAAAAACGTTAAATGTTGCAGAATTGCAACATGTTTATATAGCGGACACATCTCCATATTCTTCAAAATTACTGGGTCTTTGGACTTTGTCCATAGTCCGGTATTCTAAAAACGAGGGAACACAACATTTCGGAAACTGGGTCTGTTTCCGTCCTCAGGTGAGGGGTGGGAGGCACGTGCTCTGTTGGGTCCCTCAGAAAAAGCTAACCTCAATCACTGGAGATAATCACAATCTCAAAGAGGGTCTTCTAGAAAAATCAAAATTAGCCCAACATCCTTACGAAGGGTCGTAAGATACGGTGGGATGAAGATAGAGTTTTTCCCACCGCGGCAACCCGGGTTCGATCCCGTATCTGGTCAAGTGGACAAAGTGGTGCTGGTGCGGGTTTTCTCCGAGTACTTCGGTTTCCCCTGCCAATCTTCATTGCACCAAATTCTCCATCATCATAATCACCCGGAGCAGCCTACAATAGGCCAATCAATGGGCGCCGTGCCGAGTGGACCCAGCTGGACTCCACGCCCCCCTAAGCGAAAGATAGAGTTTCGGAAATTGAAAGTAACAGCAGATATAGAAAATACGAGGAATCGGTCCATATGGAATGCTTACCCAGTTTGGACATTCTCCCATCTGGATCAGCTTATCAGCAATGAGGTTAGCAACTCACCGGGAAGATCAGTGTGACGTGACAGATTCTTCATGGGTTCTACAAGGTTTTAGTCCCGAGTGTTCAGGTTTTACTCCACAGTCGGCGCTGCATGTTTTCACAGATTCTCCATGTAATCGTACAGGTATATGTTGGCTTTCATGGACTTGGTTTGTTGGCTAGGTTTCAATTATTAAGTCCAGTGACTGGGGTTATACGAGGGTCGTACTGAAAGTCATGAGCAACAATTTTTTGTAAAGTAACACTCTTTATTATTGACAAACCAAATACACCACCTCAATCTACAGACCTTTCTTTATTTTTCCACATAATCGCCACTTCTTTGTACACATGACTCCCAGCGTTCTGGGAGTTTGAAAATTCCCCTTCTGTAAAATTCCGTTCCAGCTATCCTGAGACACTGACGCACTGCTTTCTGAATTGCCTCCCTTGTCTCAAAACGTTGTCCACGTAGCTGATCCTTTATAAATCCGAAAAGATGGTAGTCGGAGGGTGCCAGATCAGGGATATAGGAGGGGTGTGGAAGAACTTCCCACCCCATCTTTGCAATTGCTTCCAATGTGAGGCGAGCGGAGTGGGGGCGAGCGTTGTCATGCAAGATGATGATGTTTCGTCCCGGACGTTTATCACGCAATGCACGACGGAGCTTGTGCAGCGTGTGGACATAACGAGCAGCATTGATGGTTTGCCCAGGTTCCAGGAATTCGGCCAGAATAAACCCCTCTGCATCCCAGAAGACTGTGCCCATCACCTTCGCAGCTGATGGCACTGTCTTTGCCTTCTTTTTTGATGGAAAATGCAAATGGTGCCATTCCATAATCTGCCGTTTCTTTTCAGGCTCGAAATGGTGAAACCAGCTTTCGTCCCCTGTCATAATACAGAGCAAAAAATCATCGCCTTCATGTCGTTATCTCTGCGGCAGTTCTGAGGTGATGGCTTTTTGCAGACATTTGTTGTCTTCGGTCAATAACCGCGGGACTCAACGAGCACAAATTTCCTATAACCCAAGCTTTCAATCATCTCCTGTACTGCACTGTGCCCTATTCCAAGTTTTCGGGCTATTGTGTCCACAGTCACACACCTGTCATCTTGAATGATCTCATCCACTCTTTCCTTGTTTCGTTCAGTTGAGGCTGTTCGAGGACGACCGCTCCGAGCTTATCTTCAATGCTGGAGTTCCCATCTTTAAAATGTTTCACCTATCTTCGAACACTGCTCGTACCCATGCACACACTTCCATAAGCACGCTGAAGTCTCTGGTGAATATCTGCAGCAGGGATTTGCTCTTTCACAAGAAATTCGATGACAGCACCCTGGCGAAACGACATATGGTTGTCGGCCATTTTGTTAGGACTGATACTGGTCATGTGATGCAAGCTATTGACGTCACAAGGCACTCAAGGTTAACACAACAGCTCGTTCTACCTACCACCATACTCTCTTTCGTCTGCTGTTCCCAGGTTGCATGCAAAAGAAAGTTGCTCATGACTTTCAGTATGACCTACGTATTTTAACTGCCGCGAGATGAGAGGACATGTTTCTTTAACTAGTCAACTAAACCGTCAAACAACAGTTACTGACTTCAAGAGAGATACTGTATGTGTAGAATGGACAGAGTTAGCCTAGTGAGTTCAATATTAAGACGACAGGGGGACAGCCAATGACATGTAATGGACCACGAAAACAGGCGAATGGAATACATTCAAATGTGCTGATGGAACTGACAGACAGATAGCACGATACAGGTCTATGAGTAATAAAGCGGCAATTCTGAATTAAGAAAATGAAGCACCTACAAATAGAAACACAGCTGAATCCGAAAATGTTTTGAAAAATTCTCTAAAATTTATAGTCTTACATGTATCTCCGTAAGGAAGTACAACAACAGATAGCTTCAAGATAGACTATCATAAAAATTATTATTGAAATAAACTGATCAGAGCACTGACTGTAACTACCAGTTACTACTGCTCTACCTGTAACATTTTTAAAGCCCATTTGTACTCGGAGGGCTCTTGATTCGAATTCCAGTCGGGATGCTGGTTACAGGCACACCGTCTGAGTTTAAAGCGATTACTGTGGAACATTTGAGGTATTCACGGCGGTGACTATGAAGAATGCCGTCTTCTGGGATGTTGTGCCATGTAGATCTTGTGTGAACGGATGTTTTGGAGGAACGTATCACCTCAATCTTGAGGGTATAAAAACACTCCCTCTCTTCTCTATTGATTTCCCATGTGGCCCCTCTCCCTTCCCATCCTGTTCTTGTATAGCTGGGTGTTTTTAACCGGTGGCTCAGTCTGCAGCCACCTGCTCACGCTGGTTCCTCCCTCGCGGATTTTTATACCCTGAAGACGGAGATGATACGCTCCTCCGAAACGTTAACACAATATTTGTACGAGGCCACATCCCAGAAGACGCCATTCTTTATTACTGTGGACTTTGTCCATCCACCGAGTTTATTAAAACTATGGAACACGGGCCACAGTCTGAGAGCTCTATCGAAGGATCCAGCAGAGTAAGTCCCTTTCGCATCTTCTGCGCTTGAGGACGGAAACAGAACCAATTTCGGCAACGCAGTGATATTAACAAACTCGGACGATGGAGAAGTACAAAACAGCATACTGGATTTGTGGTTCGCACCGTGATGACTATGAAGAGTTCTAGGCATGTCTTCCGGGCGTCACTCCTAGTAATCCGGTATAAGTTCACAGACGTTTCGGAGAAACATACTGACTACATTTTCAAGGGTGGAATAACTCTGCTTTACGCCTGTTTCTTGTGTCATATATGACCCCCACTCACTTATTGTAACTTTTTTCAAATGTATAACCTTTTGGTATTACGAGTACCCTTAATATAAGCAATCCTAATGAGGCCACACGCAGTGTTATTTGGAGCAAGAAAGATCGGCATGCAGCCTCACCCTTTCACCCGTAAGCTTTGACATACGACCAGTGGCCCTCCACTGGATGCATATGAGGTTGCATAGCCACCTAAAAAACTGTAGCACGTGATGATCTCTTTGGGACAAAGCCCTAGGCGTGGCAGTCATAAGACAGCTCGCCTGAGGCGAGGGTCGTGATTCTTAAAGTAAAATTACTGTGTTTCTTTCTTCAATAAACTTGGTTAGTATTATTATCAACGTGTGGAGTGTGGTTTGTTTAATCTTGGGCTTCAGCGTCAGCTCCTGCACCAAGACGAACCCCTGACTCTCAGTGGCCAAAGTGAGAGTTTTTAGTGACGAGTACGCGGCGGCGGCGGCGGGACCTGCCACCTCCCACCGGCGCCGAGTAAAGACGTTACACTTGTTACTTGCTTGACTTACTTCGACCCTGAAGATGGAGGCAGTATGTTTCTCTGAAGCATTGGTGAACTTCTGTCGGACATCAGGTCCCAGAAGCCAGCATTCTCGAAAACAACAATTTTAAGAAATGTGTTATAATCATTGTCAAAAAGCTTTAAACTTAGTCTTGTGACTGAAATGTTCGTGCTTGTCTTCAGTCTCTCCAGACTGTAGGCCTACGCCCGTATAGTAAGTCATATTTAAATAAGCTACGGCCATCTCCTTCAAAATTCTTACCTACTTATTATTTATAATGATCTTCCCATATAATTCGAGAGTATGTCACTTTGCAGTAAAAAAACTGTCGTTAGACAGCCTAATTAATTAATTTAATGTCTAAATGCCTAACTAGCTAATTATTTTACGCTTTCCATACATTCAAAGACCATCGACAAACAGTATTAGAATTTCAATAAAACGAGTCTTATTAGGGAACTTAGACGTTCATCACAGTCGTCAAAAAATCCCACTAATACGCGCAGTCCGTCGACTCAGTCCACATTCCCTGCAACAAAGATCGGTGCAGATTTTATGACAATCTCGATTCGCCGGACGCGGATCGCGACCCTTTATTTGCAACACTCTGTGTTTGTATAATCCCGCTCGAAACACATGTCATAGTACATCCAATTGTAATTTTCTGACGTGTTTCCAGCAAAGCGAAATTTAAATTGCATTCCCACAATTTAAACCGTCAAATCAGTTTCTACATTGTAAAATCGCATCTGATGAAGAATGGACACAGTAATGTATTACACGTTACACGGTTTGAGCCCCGGCAAAGTGTGACTTTTCAGTATTAATGTCCTGCACACATGTATTGTTCGTGTGACCGCAAAATCTGTGGGGGCGGCGGAGTAGGGGGGCAGTTGGGCGTGAAAATGAACGAGACAAGTAAACAAGGATTCAAATTTCAATAAACCATTTACAGTAATGTTCCAAATAGCCTACTCCGTTACCACCCCTTGTGTATGGGTTGCATTACAGGGGTGACTGATCACGTGACAAGCCTAGTGTTTATGGAGCACAATTTTTACCCAACAAGCCCCGCCCAATCTTGTTTTCTTCTTTTGTTTTCTTGTTTTTTTGGTATTACCCCTCGTGAGAGAGAGGGTATATTTTTGTTTGATACACTGTGCTGAGGGTGGGGCGTGGTTGTGCCAAGCTGGGCGGGAGGTGGAGCCACCATCCATCCGGTAATTTAATAAACGACCAGTGTTCAGCTTTGCCGTGTGGCCTCTGTGAACTTGTTCGGAAAGCCCGTCACATTTCGGACACAGCCTACAGACTGTAAGGAGAAGTTGCCTTCATTTAGAATGCACCATTTTCGGTGCATCTGCAAGCAACACTGTAAAGCGTAGAATTATGATGTTCTCACAGCAGTAGATATAACGCCGTGTAGTCCGTTTAAAGTCAGTCGATGTTTCGTAAGAACATCACCTCCAACTTCAGGGTCCAATTAGAAAAGCAAGATACCAGGCTTTTCACCTGCTTTCATGCCTGTATCTTGCGACCCTGAAGACGGAGGCGAAATGTTCCTCAGAAACGTCGACAGACTTCCAACGGATCACACGGCGTTATGCCCCAGAAGACAGTATCTTCAACACTGTAAATCGCTCGTCAGTTTTGCATGACTGCATGTTCCCGGTGCTCAGACCCTCATAATGCGCGATCCGATATAACGACGGTGGGATTTCTGGGGACCGACACTTTGCTTGTCTCACACTGCGCAGGTACGAACAAGAGCCTACAAATCTAATTGTTACTTGCGCATCTAAACACATTTACTTAACAATGTAGAAATTAACTCCTGTATCACCTACTTAATTTAGTACTAAAACTGAAGATATGTATTTAAAACTAATTTAAACCTGTATATGAGGATATAACTAACTTCATGGAGCTGAGCCCTTCTTGAGAAGCCGCCAGTTGCGCAGCTACTCAACAATTTTTCAACATTACATGGAACCCAAAAGTTCATTATCGTGTTCACAAGAGCCCTCCTCACTGGTCCATACCATTAACCATATCAATCCAGCCCGTACTACTCCAATCTACCATTCTTAAGATCCATTTTAATATTATTCCAGGTACTAAATCTCATGTCCATTTTCCTTAGATTATGTCTTTCATCCCAGGAACCCGTCCGAGGTCCTCCGTAACATTTCTCAACAAAATTATATTTTTTTAAGGTGAAGATTTGTTAGCCCAACCCTCCAGCTGGAAGACAACCCCTTGTCGGCTGTCCGAGACTGATTTTTCGCAGCTGACCTCCATATCTGGAGGCCGCCTCCTCCATACGCAACCTGAGGACGCGCCATGCGGTGGTGATAAGGGACCCATCTAACATGGTGTACATGAGGATATAGGAAAATAAATTATGTAACAATATATAAAGACTAGGCCGTGCCGTTAGGCGCCGGCTTCTCAACGCGGAATCTCGGATTTAATTCAGTGTGGCCTGATCTCAGATTCACTGGAGTAGGTTATTCCCCAATTTTATTCGGTTTTCCCCTAGTGATGGGCATTCAATCATTGATCCATATTTATATATAATGGCCCCCAAACCGGCACCAAGCTGGTTACAGAGGAAGGAAGTTAATTCAATTTAACACACGGCGAACAAGGGAAGAGAAGGGAAAGAACAACGGATACATTTGGCAAACAGAACATTTTAGTATAAAAGCGTCGTTAAACAAACCAACAAACAAAGAATAAAGGTAAACAGACTTCCTCTGCAAACATTATTTCCTTTCTTTCAGATACTTGTTGCAATTATAAGCATAAGAGCTTTTGTAAAGACATTACGTGCTTGTGCACACGAACTTCACTGCTTCTCCAGCTGACACGAAGAAGCCCACAGCAGGATATCTTCGTGTTTTCTTGATGTCATATTTGTTTCTTAATAGTAAGGCAGCGGCATACGGCGCTCACCCAGTTCTGGTCCTCAGATTTCAACTCCTCTCCGATGGAAACTGAAAAAGAAAAAACCTTCGTTACTGTGTAAGCCATCAGGCTCTGAGAAGCCCACATGGAAACCAGCAGCAGGATTAGTGGTCTTAATATCCATGATTCGTTTGCTAGAGCATTGATACACTTACATCAGTTGTCCCTGTGCTTATCTAATTAAGCACTACGCCATGAAGGCGTATGGGGGAGTGAATGTATAGATCCATATTTTCTTGGCCTCGTCACTACTTGGAGGTGAGCGGTCAGCTTCATGTCCGGGGAAAGAGCCACCGGTAGCCATTGAATAGGAAGTTGGGTGGGCCCCAGAGGCGGTCTGGACGACGTGGAGAAGAGAAAATTCTTGACTCTACCGGGACACGGACTCCGGCCCCTTTGTCGCCAAGCCCGTAGCCAGTCGCTGTACTGACTGCCATATCCTAGGTCCCTACACTTATATCAGTGTAATTACAAAATTAATTTCTGACGAAAAAGCTTCATTTACTTAGAATTAAGTTTCAGGAACTGTAGATTAAATCTTAGAGGTAAGTATGTACAAGGAAATAGGAACTTTGTCTGCTTTCCAACAGGCGCCACGTAACTCGTGAAGATAATACAAGAAAACTAATTAGCAAATTTCTTCTCCATAACCTGATTATGAGTCAGCTGAGCGAAAGGGCGGTATGAGAACATAGCGCACATGGAAGATATTACAGATGCACATAAAAGTTTCTAAGAAACCGGAAGGTAAGAGACCACCTGACAGATCTAGAAATAGATGGGAATGAGTGTGTGGACTGGGTTCGTCTGCTCAGAACAACGTTCAGTATTTCATTCTTGTAAACAAGGTTATGATTGAAGAGTTCTACCTTCTGGCACATAACGCTGAGTAGTCCGTCGAAAGTCAACCGATGTTTCGGAGGAAAATTTCGCCTCGATCTTCAGGATTCAAGGAAAAAACGAGCAAGAAACCACGTGAAAGCAAGTGGTACGAAGAGCCTTCACTGTACGGCGTTATATCCCAGAAGACAGAACTCTTCATAACAACCGCAGTTGAGCATCTCAATTCCTATAAAGGATATGAACCTGCGTGCTCCACGAGCCGGGATAGCGCAGTCAGTATAGCGACTGGCTACTGGCTGGACGTCAGGAGCCGGGATAGCGCAGTCAGTATAGCGATTGGCTACGGGCTGTACGTGAGGAGCCGGGATAGCGCAATAGCAACTGGCTGCGAGCTGGACGTGAGGAGCCGGGATAGCGCAGTCAGTATAGCGACTGGCTACGGGCTGGACGTGAGGAGCCGGGATAGCGCAGTCAGTATAGCGACTGGCTACGGGCTGGACGTGAGGAGCCGGTATAATGCAGTCGGTATAGCGACTGGCTACGGGCTGGACGTGAGGAGCCGGTATAGCGACTGGCTACAGGCTGGACGTGAGGAGTCGGGATAGCGCAGTCGGTATAGCGGCTGGCTGCGAGCTGGACGACCCAGGGTTCGGAGTTCGAACATTAAGAATTTTCTCATCTCCACGTCGTCCAGACAGGCTTTGGGGTGCACACAACCTCCTACCCAATGGGTACCGGGGGCTATTATCCCGGGATAAAGCGGCCAGTGTGTGAAGCTGATCACTCACCTCCAACTAATGCCGAGGTCAAGAAAATGTGGCTCTATACATCCACTCCCACATACTTCTTCATGGTGTAGTGTTTAATTGGTTAACGACAAGGAAATCTTTACCTCTTTCTAGCTTTACCTTCGGGTTCCACGGAAGGCGAACGACTATTTACATACTTACTTACTTATTTACTTACTTACAGGCGGTCCTCAGCCCTTCTGGAGGAGCCGCCAATTCTGCAGCTACTCAAGAATTTCCCAGCATTTTATGGAACCTGAAGGTTCATTACCGTGTTCACAAGAGCCCTCCGCCGGTCCCTATCCTGAGTCAGATCTATCCAATCCATAACATCCCATCCTATCTCTGTAAGATCCATTCTAATATTGTCCACCCACCCACGCCTTGGTTTTCCAGTGGTCTCTTCCCTTCTGGCTTTCCCACCAATATCCTATACGCATTCCTCGTCTTCCCCATTCGTGCTACATGCCCTGCCCACCTCATCCTCCTTGACTTGATCATTCTAATTATACTTCGAGAAGAGTACAAGTTATGAAGCTCCTCATTATGCAGTTTTCTCCAACCTCCTGTCACTTCATCTCTCTTGGGTCCAAATATTCTCATCAACACCCTGTTCTCAAACACCCTCAGTCTATGTTCCTCCCTTAATGTCAGAGACCAAGTTTCACACCCATACAGAACCACAGTCAAAACTATAATTTTGTATATTCTAAATTTACGTTTTTGGACAGCAGACGAGAAGACAAAAGGTTCTGGACTGAATGGTAGCAAGCATTACCGAGTTCAGTTGCCTCTTACGACTACTAGCTGGTCAAATCGGAATCTCCTCAATGAAGATACGCAGTTTCACATTTTGTAGGAGTCTTTGTTTCGGACACTAGAGAGTGTTCGCTTCTTCTGCTGAGTGCTGAAGGGCCACAAGACGCCCAGAATAGTGGCTGAAGCATCGCCGAGACAACCCTGAAGATGTCATCCAGTGTAAGTGTTTAAGGTGGAGGTTAGTGAAAATTGTATCGCGTATTCTAGCATTTCCTACTGTAACCACAGATCAATCGGGGGACCAGAGCCAGGAATTTTAATCCTATCAAAGAATTTAACAGAATTGCATGTGGGTGATTTACCAGAACGCGGCGCTGACGATGGCATCAACTTCCTAATCACCAGGAAGTGGGGTCTGAGTAAGAAAGAGGGACCCGTCATTAGATTCTTCGTAATCAACCTAATTGAACTGTGCGAGGGAGGAGCAGATCGAACCGACAAAAGAAACCTCTACTGTACGTATTCAAATCAGGAGCGTGAGGACCTCTCCTATCCATCTCTGGACGATCGAAGTGGAGCCAAGGCGACTCGTCCGTCCACCCGCCCATTCCATGCTCTCCGGGAAACTAAGCTCCATCTTCCCATTCCTGTCCGGTAATTAGAGCATCAATTAGAAATTGCACAGCTCATTTGAGGGAAATTGTATAGTCTCTTGCAATGACTGTCCATCGTTCCACTAATTTGGGATCGAATTAACTCGTCTATCACTCACCCATACCTAACTTTTTATTATCTTTTCCTGCATCCCTCTATCGTACCCTCCCTGTACCAAGCCTTAATGTGCTTTCATGATTTCCGATTCTGTCGCCTACCCCTCTTTACCCCTCTAAAATTAATGCCCTCCCGTTATGTCACCCCATCGTCTCTTCTTTTAATATTCACCCGTCCTTATACCAACCCTAACCATATTTTGAGACGGATGGGGAGAGATATAGACTATTATATCCCGTTCACACCCCTTCATTTGCCGGCTGCATTACAGTTTACTAAACAAACTCAACTACTGCACAGTAAGTATTATAGAGGGTTACCAGTATGTAAAACCGAACACAAGCATATATTTATCTATCCAGGACAGGAGACCTCCCACGACTTTTCAATTAAAGCATCTCTCTTCTTTCATCATCTCTCTTTTGCGTTCTCTCCACCAGAATTCTCTTTGTAAATGTAAATTACAGCAATATAGAAGAAAGACCCTTTAGAAACGCCCATACTGAATATTGCAAAACTGATCCCGTCGTACTGCTTGCAGATTTGTAGACATTAAGTATTAATGTTCATATCACTTGCAATCGTGCAGTGCCAGTCTCACAACGCGTGCCATCGGACACTCCCTACCCATTTGTTCAGCGTTGGCTCTCTGATATAAATGAAACAGAGCGAACGTTTTACAAAAGGTAATAGAAATGACATGACCATAAGTTTGATTTTCAAGCCTTGTACTATTGTAAAAAAAGTGATATGTGAAAGGAAAGAAATATAGTGCCATATATAATAAAATAGCTTATATAATGGTTATATACGCATAAAAATAAACGAATAAGGCTGCAAAGAAAAGAATTTTATGACAGTAGGATCCACCCTTAACCAGCGGGCCCTAATTAACATAATTGTCACATTAACAATGTCTCAATAGCGTTCTGAGCCTTCTCACTAAAGCCTTGCAAGTGACATGCAGGGAATCCTTAAAGATTAATGACAGTTTCTCTCCCTCTGTGTAATTTATATGAGACCACACATTTTATTGCTATGGAAAAGGTCAATTGTTTCTATACCGCACTGTGACTATGTTCAAAGATATCGTGGCTGACTGTACTGCTGATGATAATGATGGATGATTCTGTCTGTAAGTTGACCGTGTGGAAGGCTTCATTTCCCTTCCACTCTGTGGCCAATGATCTCTTTCATGGCGTAGTTATTTCTTCTATCTCCCCACCTTTCAGTCCATGTTGATCTACGTGCGTTTCTGTTGGTACTGAGAGAGACTGCGTGATGAAGAGCTGGAGGATGAAACACATTATTACTTAGTCGTGACAAAAACAAACTTCGTGGCCTGTAATCCGCAAGCGAACTATACCGACCGAGCTACCGCCGCTTGTCAGCGAAGTTAGTGCCAACGTTTGCGGATAGAGGGTGTCGCGTGGTCAGCGTAACGGATCCCCACGGCCGTTAATCTCGGTTATCTAGACCGGAGCCGCTATTTCCTTGAAACAGCTCCTCAGTTACCCTCACGAGGCTGAGTGAACCCCGTTGCAGACCCACTACTTCTCAGAAAATCTGGTAGCGCCGGGAATACAACCCGGACCTCTCGATCTGTAGCCAGGCACGCTGACAACTAGACCACAGAGGCGGTCAGTTAGTCATGACGGCTATTGAAATGGCAAGTCTGAGGATCAGTGCTCGGTTATCTACCAGTTGATAATATTTCCAATTATATTAGTGACTCGTAGATGGGGTTCGGATTGGCGAACCGATTTATTTGAATATTCACACGTCGTGACCGCAATTAACTACAACGCTCTCAGATTACCTTAACTATAAGACACAAAAGAAAAAGCCTTCAACTTCTGCTTGCTTGGTAACCCGATGAATCTTGAAGAGTCTGCAGTCTCCCGAATTCTCTCAGTCCCACTTGCTCGAATGATCTCTCCTCTCGAAAGCACACTAATTCATTTCTGACTGCCTACTTTGGTCTATCTGCTCTGAGACTGAGTCTTACATTATGACCGACGGACAGTCAGCCAGTCTGTCTTGGAATAAAGCACCCATGTGGGGCTTACGGCCAGATTATTTATTACTGTCAGACAGTTGTGGGTTTGTTGACGTGGGGCGCCCTCTCTGACGAGAGGACGGGTAAGCCTTTTGTATATGCTGCTGGTCCTTGCCAGCGCAGTCTTTCTCGGGTCCGAGTCCCTTGGTACTCGAGACCATATACTACGTATTACTGTCCCAAATGGTTTGGTCTGACTTCCCTTAATATCTTCGGAAGAACCGAATAGAGATCACCGCCTTCCAAGGTTTCAGTACTGTAAGAAGTCGTTACCATGGATATAGCGGCAAACTGCTCACTGAAACGTTCGGTACCAAGCAACCGAAATTCTATAGTTGACTGTGTAACCTAGGAAATGTGCTTAGCGAGCCGCTGCCTAGCTATACACATTACAATGTCAATTGTTTCCGAGGTTGTGTGTTCACTCTCCGGGTCACATATGCACTGTGAATTACTACTCCTCGAAATGTTACTTCCTAACCGTGGACATTCAGAGTCCTTTGTATTTCTATGCCATACTTAAAACCTAAGCCGGTTACAGTCGCCGCGCGGCCTATAGCATGAACTGTCTTCGCTCGCTCGAACACTGGGATCGTGGGTTCGAATCCTACTTGAGGCATGGATGTTTGTGTGCGTCTATTCTGTGTTTGTGCTTTCATGTAATTAGCGGTCTTGCGACGGGCTGATCACTTGTCCAAGAAGTCCAACGGCTGTGTAAAAAAAGGATTAAGAAATAGAACAAGTGGCCAGGGCCCGAAAAGGGGCTGTAGAGCCATTAGTATAGTATAATACCTGAGGTCTAAATATTAAAACAACTTACGTGCAACAACAATGTTACCTGTTAAGAAAGCAGTCTTCTGGGATTTGGCACCGAGCATATGTGGTGTTAACCGACGTTTCGGAGGAACGTATCGCCTCCATCTTCAGGGTAGAAGAAAAAATATAAGAAATCCGCAAGCGAAGAGACCGTGAGAACCGGTAAAAGCAGTCTGCTTTCTTCATAGTCACCGCCGTGAAAGCCTCAAATCTTACATAATGTTACCTGTTGTTTTGTATGAGTATGAAATTTGGTCTCTCATTGTAATAAGAGAACGCATATTGTTGCTGAGGTTTGCGGACAGAGAACTGAGGAAGAGCACGTGACACGAGGATCGAGACATTGACGCAATTAGGAGTTTCACTCCTTGCCTAATATTTTACTGACAATTAACTCAAAGAGGGCAAGATGGACGTGACGGTTAGCACGCAGGTTGCTGCGAAACGCTGGCAACAACCTAAACTACTCGGTGCCAGAGCCCATAGACCACAACCCGAGAGTCATGATTGGTACAATTCCAAATTTCACACCTGCGTATATTTGTGTATTTCGTTCAGTTGTTCATAATAAACATCGATTATTTTCTTAAACACTAACAGACTTTTTTTAATGGAAACGCGGTGTTTTATTGCAGGTGGGAATCGAATCACCATGAATCATTCAGATGAGCCTTCGGGAAGTGCTGGGCTGCTGGCTGAACGTCAGTTGTGTATTCTGAAAGGCTTTGAGGTGGGCCGAACTGATACAGAATTTCCATTGCCTCCTTTTGTCTAAAAGCAAGGGTTGAGATGGTTCCCAAGGTCTAAATTCCTGTGGCATGCCCCCTACTCAATCCTCACCAATACAAATTTAAAAATTCTTAATCTGTGGTGAAGGCCGACCCAATTTTGATAACCATAACACATATATCTACCATAACTTGATGACTCGGATAACCTATACAGTTGATTCATCAATTTATATTTCATGATTAAACAATACAATGAATTGAACTATCACCCATCTTCTATTCTTCTTCGACTGTCTGCCTAACCCTCTCTCTCGCGAGAGCTTGAAAGTGTTCCTGTTCATAATTCGAAGCCCTGAGAAAGCACTAAACACTTTTGCTTATCTTCGCTGTGAAAGAGAGACCTTCTGCTTTTGTGTGCCAACGTTCTAACGTGTGGAAATGTTTGTGCAAATATGTGATACACCAATTTATTCTACTTATGACTATACATATTCAGCCTCTCCTCTACATGCTTATTGCCACACACACGTCTTCGTATCTCTTTTCTTTGTCATCTCCCGCCACGGCCCATACATCATGGCTTTTATCCGCCATGACACGTGGCACAACGGACACGCCAGCACGGACTTCCTCTCTCCATATGCTGTTTTCTGAGTCACTGGCTTCTGCCTTCAACATACAGAACTTTCTGGAGCTATTACCTTGCCACGCTTTGTAAGAAAACTGTAACAAGAGACCCGATCGAAATGTTATCCACTCTATGGTACAGGGATGGTCAGTGGCTGCTTCAGTTACTGTTACTGGAAAGATCCTGAGTTCGAATCTCTGCGCAGATACCTGTTATCAATATTGAGACTGCTCGAGGTTTTTACAATCCCAGAGAGTAAATTTTGTGATAGTGATTTAAAATAAGCCACGGCGTTTCGTTTCACCTTACACTGCCTCTCCACAGTAGCAATAAAAAAACGCAGTTAACTGAGCAACGCTGAAAAGGTTGAAAGCAGGAAAGGAAGAAAGGAAGAGATGGGAAAAGAAAAATCGCATTCTTTGGCTCAAAATTCCGTAAGGTAGGACGTGACACTTTTTTGGTCCATGTCAAGAAAATGTGGATCTATACATCCACTCCCCCATACGCCTTGAATGCGTAGTGCTTAATTAGTTAAGCACAGGGACAACTTTATCCTATATGACATGGAATTTGAGGAAGATATGAATATAAGAATATTTCTTTGTTCATTTAACGAAACCTTCAGTATCTCAGATCATATAACGGCGATGATATGATGACAGTTATTAATTCTAATGTGACAAGATGCGGTCGTTAGTCAGTTTGAGGCAATGTCGCCATATTTGTTTGGAGAGACGGAGGACAAACGTGAAAATCTCAGACAGGGCCTGTTTTCGGGTCGAGAATTTGACATGGGATGTCCAGAAGGCGATGCAGATGTGGTAACCGCTACACTGTGCCGTTGCAGATTAACGGATTTCAATTAAACGTTGTTCGCCTACACAGACTCCCAGCTTCGCATTATTTTGAGTGAAGGCATATATACATTTCAGATACACGGAATAAATGATTTATGCAGAAACACATCAGTCAAAATAACAATTCCTGAGATAAATATTATAAGTTAAGCCCTATGTACAATTACTTCATAAGATTAGATGGAACATAATAACTGGAGAGGCCCCTGCGTATTTAATAAACACATACACGAAACGCGGGAGCGAGCTCAGTCGGTATAGCGACAGGCTACGGGCCAGAGGGGTCAGAGTTCGAGTTCCGGTAGAGTCAAGAATTTTCACTTCACCATGTAGTTCAGACCGGCTCTGGGGCCCACCTAACATCCTACACAATGGGTACCGGTGGTAAAACGGCCGGGGCATGAAGCTGACCACTCATCTCCAGCTAGTGCAAAAGTCAAGAAAATATGGATCTACATATCCACTCACCGCCGCATACGCCTTCATAGCGTAGTGTTTAATTAGTTAAGCACAGGGAAAATTTTACGTACCTTTTACCTTTATACACGAAACCCATCTGTACCGGACCTGCCGTGTCCCGCGCTTCCCTGTGCTGTTTTATCTGAAATACGTACTCAGCCCATAACTTGTAGAGGCATATTTCTGTGCCATTTAGGTTCATATTAAAGTGTGGGCTATTCATGAACAGAATTCAAATGGCTCGAATACAGACAATTGATGGGGTCTCCTAAACATGGCAATAAATCATTTGGTCCCACTGGGCAACTGTTATTTTCTGAAGAGGGACCCTGCTCCAGGTGGCTAGTTATAACAGGCCTGTCTGCGTGTGTCAGGCAGTTATGTGGCTTGGGAACGGAGGTTCAGAAACAGTTCAAGAAAGCGGTTGATACAAATGAAAGTGAAAGGTGTAAAACAATGGGGGAAGGGCAACAGAAAAGGACGAATAAAGGTAATTATAAGAATCAAACAAGACGGAGATGACGTCACATAATGACGAAGAAGAAGAAGAAGAAGAAGAAGAAGAAAAAACAACAACAGAGAGGAACAAGAAAATAACCGAGTAGAATGAAATTGGTGGTCAAGAAGTTTGACGAAGTTGTGAAAGAATAGCAAAGATGAATGAAATAAACATAAAAACGTGCAGAAAGGAGAACCAAAATGATGCAAATAAAGTTGAAATACAAATGTAATGATAAAGAAAAACGAAGAGAGGGTAAACACAAATAGAGAAAAACTGAGAAAGAGGATATTGGTGACTATAAAGGTTGAAGAATATGACTCAAACGAGAGACAGAAACAGGAAAATAATAGAAGATGAAGAAGGAATTATTGGTGACTGGGATGAACAAAACTGAAGATCAAATCGAAGAAGAACACACGGAAGGAGACACGAGGAGTTCAAGGCAAACTGCAGAAGGGAGATATGGGAAAGCATTATTATTCTGTCTACGACAAATAATAAAGAGAGCCTGATTAATTCGGAGTAAGGCTGAAGTGAGCAGGAGCCCATTCAGTGTGCTACCGACCGCATGAGTTGCGGCTCTACTAATGAAGAGGGCCATCATTGTGGCGCGTGCCTGGGCCCCGACTATCTGCCACAAGGGACACCCGGAACAAATTGAACAGGGCCACTGACGTGTCTTGTCATGACCCTGCTTCAAACAAACTGAACTTATATGAAACCAGCAGCGTCAGCCCTTGTAGGACCAGCGTGTCTGTGTCCATCCACAAGCACACACTTTCAGCGGTTGGTATCCACTGAGAGAAAGAGCACCAAATTCCTAATTATTTTGCACTCGGAAACGGAGATTTGTCCTAATGTAAACACACACCTTCATATGCGCTCTGGCCAGAATAAGTGAATAAACGAGAGGTTGTATGTATTTATCTATATATTAAAAATATTGGTTTTTACCATCAACACAACAAATCTACCTGCTAATTCGCTCACACTTTCATCGTGTCGGCTGTGCGTTTATTTGGGTGAAAATGCAATTTCCCTACGTGTCTCGGCTCTTCTTGAAGTCACCGTTATATCCACATAAAAATAACAAACACATTAATTTAAGTTTGTTGAATGTATCGCCTGATGATGGCTTCATGAAAAGCCGAAACATGTAGCGAAATTGTATTTTAACCAAAATAAACACACGGTTAACGCAATGAAAGCGTGAGCTAATTAGTAGGTATGAAGAAAGCCGTCTTCTGGGATGTGGCGCCGTGTAGATATTGTGTGAACCGAAGTTTCGGAGGAACGTATCGCCTCCATCTTCAGGGTAGAAAAATCTGCGAGCGAAGAACCAGCGTGAGCAGGTGGCTGCACACAGTCGATCGATCCATCGGTCAGTCCGTCAGTTACTGTTCAGCCATTTCGGTTAACCAGTCGATTATTACACCGAAGCGCTGAGTTGTCCCTGATATGGAGCCCAGACCCACAATTCACAAACGTCAGACCAGAACACGGCGATACAAGCTAGCGTTTGTTGACAGAAGATGGCCCAGATCACCACCACGGGGCCACTCACATCAGCATCACGAAGAAACTGATCCCAGCACCGCTCTTCCACTTGCGTTTCCTGGTACACTCTTGACAGAAACGCTATTTCGTGCCTCATTCCCTCCATCCATACATATTGACACACAGGAAGAGAGGCACTAAACCGAGAACTCAGGTTACCTTAAGGGCCGCCTTATTCTTTTTAGAAGGGGATTTATACAAAGATCACTCGGTTAGTGTTTACGAAAATGATAGACGTGTATTGTAAAAGTCATATGAAACACGCAAATAAACAACGAGTTAACTTCACGTTAAAGAAGGCGGAACATGCAGTTAACACTGATCTGTAAAGAGACGGTATATCTGTTGGAAATGTCAAAGTTATTTTACGACTGGAGGTTTACCGCCAATCAAGTAGTCTTGGCGCCAAGCCCCTCGAGGATCATGACCAGATTTCTTTTCGTCAACTGAACCCTTGCGGCCATAGTCCTTATGTAACATCCTCTCTGAGGAGAGGATGAGTTTGTCTCTTATGAATAGGCTTCGCTTCGACTTTGTCAAGTGTACGTATCGCACATACAGCATGAGATTGAAAATTCTTCCTTTTGANCACGCTTTGGAAAGGATATCATGTCTAGCTAACTTATCTCATGCTACTGTTGCAATTGTACGACACGAACCGGATATAGAAACGACGCCTCCAACAATTCTTCGTTACAGCGGCAATTATTGTATAGTTATTTGTAGTTACGAGTAATACGGGCCCAATAAATCCAATTATCAATGCAAACCCCGTATCTGGTCACTAATATGTGACAATAATAATAATTTTCATTCTATAGCTGTAGTCTCTTTTGTCTTCTCGTCTGATGTCTAAACAGGTAAAAATTAGAATACACAAAACTATAATTTTGCCCGTGGTTCTGTATGGGCGTGAAACGTTCTCTGACTTTGACTCAGGGTGTTTGAGAGCAGGGTGCTGCGGAGAATATTTCGGCCAAAGAGGGATGAAGTGACAGGAGGTTGGAGAAAACTGCACAATAACTTGTACTCTTCGCCAAGTAGAATGATCAAGTGAAGGAGGATGAGGTGGGCAGGGCATGCAGCACAATGGGGCGAAGAGGAATGCATATAAGATATTGGTGGGAAAGCCAGAAGGAAAGATACCACTAGGAAGACCAAGGCGTAGGTGGCTGGACAATATTAAAATGAATCTTAGAGGGATAGGATGGTATAGTATGGACTAGATTGATTTGGCTCAGGATAGGGACCAGTGGAGGCCTCTTGTGAACACAAAATGAACCTTCGTTTTCCATAAATTTTTGGAAGTTCTTGAGTAGATACACAACTGGCGGCTTTTTAAGAAGGGCTCAGATTCACGAAATTAGTTTGCCGTAGTTTACCATGTTACTGAAGGAAACCGGAAACGTTACAAATCATTCAACGTTACTGCACTGTATTTGTGTCTGAAGACAACCTTATGCAGCACGTAGATTAGCTCTCTAAAAATCGCAAACGGCCCTATGTGACTGCCATCTTTCGTAATCAAAACGAAAACAGCGAGGCCAGTTGTGGGGGTTCTAAATGGCGGCCCTCTTCAGCATTATGCAAACAAAGATCTTCTTTATGAGACAAGTGATCTGGAATTCTTTCGCTCAAATTGTCGTCCTCGTCTGTAGCTAAACGTAGCGTGAGGCGTAATGGTGTAAATATGCTATCACACGCAGAGATACGATTGAGCACAGTGGTAGCCCGTGTCTCCAGTTCTCGGAACGGCTGCGACGCAGCAAGGGATGATTAATGTGTCGTTTGTTCGACCTTAGCACAGGTCACTGAGATCCCAGTCCTGTCTTCTTTTTATTTCCATGACACATGTTTGTTTTTGTAAGATTGTATAATTCTCCGAGAGCGACCAATTTGTAGCTGTTTTAAGCAGATCCGTGATGAAATAATTATGTAAAGACATAGCACCTTATCCGATGGAATATATCGCCTTCAGTATTTTTTGTTAGGTGTCATGCGACTTAGTTTTTTTTTTTTTCACTGGCTCTACAGCCCCCTTTGTTCCGCGCCTCTGATTTTCAGTTTCATGATCATTTTACAGACGGTAGGACTCCTTGGACGAGTGATCAGCTCGTCGCAAGGCCTTTACCTTGACGCTGATCATTCTTAGCCCTTATTTATTTTGATGATTATACATGACCATGAAATTTATTTCTAATTAATTCTCGGTAATTTAAATTTCAAAAGTCTTATGTTTCGGTATTACTGGAAATGTATCGTGATCTATAATATCGTATTTCATTGTCTGGAACGTGCAATACGGTGTTTATGTTGAAAATTTCTAGATTCTGGCAGAAACAAGAAGTCCGGAGTTATGACATTTACGATCAGTCATAAATTTAGCTCGGGTACAGGGAACCGGACGCGCCTAAAAGGACAGGTCA
>NW_019737088.1:112326-113149 GCF_002891405.2 Cryptotermes secundus | reverse complement strand
AAACGCTTTCTTCGGCATCGCTACCCTGAGACTCATGCGAACCGACCCAGCTAGTTTCCCGTACCTATACCGATCTTCCTTAGTTTGATCTGTGAGAACAACTTCCAGTGGCCATCATACACTGTCCTAAGGTAGAAACAGGTGTAACAGGGATAGCACCATTCCGACTGCGCTGATACAAACAAAGGCGGGTTGGAAAAGAGCGGTGTTAACCTAAACACAGGAGAACACAAACACAGAATAAGCGCATACACATACCAAACATCCATGGGCTGTGGGATTCGAACCCACGATCCTGGCTTCCGAGGGAGTGAAATTAGCACATGGCTTAGACCACTCAGCTACCGTGACCGACAGACTAAGTTCAATTAAATATAATATTTACGATCCGGCCCATAAATTGCCGAGTGAGTTTTTGTATGAATACAGGTTACTTACAAGTCAAATTCTACGACAACCATATGCAAAGGTTAAAACATTTGTCTGATAATTTTCTAATCAAAGTGGTTTGAAACCAGAATAGTAACCGCCATTGCTTCTTAACTTTTCGATAGAAGGTCCAAGAAAATCACGTGGTATTGAAACTGAGTGGGACACGCCAGTTTTATGATGTACGAAGGGGAACCCCAAAATAACCGGAAACGACCTGTTGCGCGCGCATGCTTTGTAGTTACGAGTTTTGCTGCTAGGTGATGTTAGCTGGGGGTCTCCCGCGACTGTTAGTGAGCTGGCGTCAGTCTGAGTTAAGTGGTTTGTCTGTGGTGCTCTGTTGTGTGCGTTCCTGTTTCAACCCTTTGGCGATTAGTGAGATGGCCGACCAGAA
>NW_019737088.1:82801-112246 GCF_002891405.2 Cryptotermes secundus | reverse complement strand
CTTTCTGTTAGGGAAAACTGCACTTCACTCTTCAAGTCGCGGCAAACATTCACGCGGTTTTCTCTTTGGTCATCTCCGAGCAAGCGAGGAACAAATTTTGCAGACACCCGTCTCATGTGCAAACCTTCGGTTAAAATTCGCTTGACCGTGCTCCATGAGATGTTCGTTTCCTCAGAAAGTTGGTCAATGGTCATTCGACGATCTTCATCATTTGCACGTTTGATTTTGTTTGATTTGTTCCTTCTGGTCGGCCATCTCACTAATCGCCAAAGGGTTGAAACAGGAACGCACACAAAAGAGCACCACAGACAAACCACTTAACTCAGACTGACGCCAGCCGACTAACAGTCGCGGGAGACCCCCAGCTAACACCACCTAGCAGCACAACTCGTAACTACAAAGCATGCGCGCGCGACAGGTCGTTTCCGGTTATTTTTGGGTCCCCCCTCATATGTTGATAATGTAATTTGTTGAGCAAGAACACAAATATACCATACAGAAAAGTAGAGAAACGTCATTAAATGTTAGTTTATAAGCAAACGAAAAGTAAAACTAATTTAGTAACATGAGCTTGTCTCGTCACCATAGTGCAGGACAGAACTAAAATACGCACCTAAAGACATCTAGCAAATCCTTTAAGGATGCGCGAAACTTAACGTTTTGGAACAACAGAAAAGTCCGACCAAATCAAAATTATATTTACGACGAAGTAAAAATTATTTTATTTCGAGAATTTGGCATCTTGCATACATCAGCCAGCCTCCAGAAGAATCCCGATATTAAGTACGCAGAACATGTATGTTATCTGCGTACAAAGTGCTGAGGAGAATATCCGGCGTTAGGACAGAGGCAGTAGCAAGAGAGAAAGAACTGCATAATGACAATTTATAATCTGTGCTCTTCCCAAATGTTATTACAGTAACTCGGCGAAAGAGGGAACGGGATGAGATATGGATACAAAGTTTTGGTTAGGAACCTGAAAGGAAGAAGTCACTCGGTAGATTTACGAGTACGTCACAGGATTAATAGTAAAATTTACCTTATATATAAAGCATGGGGAATGCAGGCTGCATTCAATTGGTTCAGGAGAGGGTGCAATGGCGGAATGTTTTAAACACAGTAAATTGCCTTTGAGTTCCATGAAACGTGAGGAATTTATTGACCAGCTGAGCTACTCTAAGCTTCTCAATAATGATCTTCCTTCATGCAGAGCCGGCCCAGGTCTAAATGCCGCCCGAGTAAAAAAAAAAAGGATAAACTTTATCAAAACTTCGTTACGATTAATAACATGAAATTCCCAGTGACGAAAGCCGTCATTGGTGCCGTACTCGTAATTATCAAAACAGTCGTATTTATATTGCTGCATAACATCGCACACTCGGATTACTCACGGTCTGAATAAGAGATCAGCAGAAATTAATGTTCGTTTAATATAAAGTAAAAAGAAAAATAGGCTGTAAAATGTGCCCCCCCAGGTGGGTACAATGTGCCCCCCCAGGTGCAGCTGTCATATATGACCCCCGCTCAATTATTGTAACTTTTAAATGTATAACCATTTGATATTAAGAATACTTTGAATATAAGCAGTCCTAAAGAGACCACACACGGTGTTATTTCGAGCTAGACGGATCGGCGTGCGGCCTCACCCCTTCACCAGTAAACATTGAGATACGACCAGTGGTCTCATCACTGGTTGTATGCGAGGCTGCATAGCCACCTAAAAAAACACTGTAGCACGTGGTGGTTCTTTGGGAACAAAGCCCTAGGCTGGCAGACACAAGGCAGCTCGCCTCAGGCGAGGGTCTCATTCTTTCTTTCTAAATGTAAAATTACTGTATTTCTTTCTTGTGTTTCATTTCTTCAATAAACTTGGTTAATAATATTATCAACGTGTGGAGTGTGGTATGTTTAATCTCGGGCTTCAGCGTCAGCTCCTGCACCGAGACGAACCCCTGACTCTCAGTGGCCTTAGTGAGAGTTTTTAGTAACAAGTACGCGGCGGCGGCGGGACCTGCCACCTCCCACCGGCGCCGGGTAAACACGTTACATGGTGGCAGCGGAAAGGGATTTGAACTAAGCACTTTGTACGTTGATATTAACCCTGAAGTTGTACCAGGCTGGAGGGGTAGATAGCCCGATATCCCGAGGGAAGCTGTCGACCTTCTTCGAGGAGACAACGCTCCAGAGGATACCCAAACCGGCCAGGGGGTTACCTGGTTCCCAGCTGAAGGACCAAGTTGGCGGTCGCGAGGCTCCGGATACGAGTGATAGCCCGATATCCCGAGGGAAGCTGTCACCACGCCCGTTGCAGAATACACCGCGAGAGGATCACCCGACCTTCCTTGACCCAAGGCAAGAAGAGTGGATCAGCGGGAGGCTGTAGACGTTGTCGCGACATCTGTGTCGTTGGCACGGCCGCCGCTACAGGCTTCGCCGCAAGGACGGTCACACTTCGACCCGAGGCAAGAGGAGTCGATCCGAACTGTGTAGCTCAACACCGCTCTACCACTACTTTGTAAAGGTTAGTCCAGATCCTTGGTAATTTAAAAATGGCAGACGAGGATCCCGAAAGGGGCGATGAGGGGGCGTACATCTCAGTTACTCAGGCAA
The DNA here is from genome assembly GCF_002891405.2 of Cryptotermes secundus. NCBI lineage: Eukaryota > Metazoa > Arthropoda > Insecta > Blattodea > Kalotermitidae > Cryptotermes > Cryptotermes secundus. The sequence goes on along the minus strand of NW_019737088.1, from coordinate 109,636 downwards.
TTAAGTTGATACCTAGACCGTTCGAGGGAAACCCAAAGCAGTTACGTGAGTTTATTGAGGGCGCGGAAGCTGCCATATCGGTTACTCACCCAGGAAAACGTGAGTTGTTATTGAAATTCATCACTGCTAAGATACAGGGTGATGCTAAAGACAAGTTGTTGGCCAGAGTAGAAAGGAATACCTGGGCACAGATTAAAGGGATTTTAGAAGAAAACTATTTAGTGAAGAGGACGTTAGAATATTATACAGGTACTTTGTTCAATTCCAGACAGGGACCTACAGAAACAGTAGCACAGTGGGGCGCCAGGCTAGACGCCGTAGCTATGGACCTTAGAAGGGAAGTTAGGCAAAGGCTCCGCACTTTGGAAGAAAGGGAGCACGGTCATTATGTAGAGGGAGGATTGAAATTGATTGGTGAATTTTTGAAAGGAATTTTTGTAGCAGGTCTGAAAGACGAAAGGGTTAAAGTAATAGTTAAGACAAAAGGGGAAGAGGACTCCCTAGCGCAGATGGTTGAAACAGCCATTCAGGAAGAATGTGAATTAAAGTCCCAGAAATTTAAGGCAAATTTAGGGTCAACGACCCCTTGGTATCAACGAGATGTGAAGCAAGAAAGACAGAATTATCGACTGCCGCCAATTAAAAGGGAAGTAAATGTAACGTCCACTATGAAATGCTATAGGTGCGAAAAATTGGGACACTTCGCGAGGGAGTGTAGGAGTTTTGTTGAGTGCCGCAAGTGTGGTAGGAAGGGACACTTGGAGTCAAAATGTAGAGAACAGGGAAATTGGCAGCAGGGAAGCCTGAGCAGCCGAGGTGTACCTGCAGTAAGGACGGCTGCAGAGTAAGTGAAGGTGGCGGGCATAAGAATGCCGCACCAGGGGTGAACGGCGAAGTAATGCCGCACCCGGAGGCGGATGTAAGCCGAGGGGACGCTCTCGCATTCAATAAGAGGGAGGACGCTCCGAAGTCGGTGCATAAACACAGAGACGGAAATGCACGGCACGTTAGCCAGCGGGGACTGGCGGGTGCGCCGGATAGCGCGCATGAAATAAGTGGGTCCAGCGAGACCGCGCCTCAGCGAAGGCTAGAGGTGGAATTTATAAGTGAACCCGAGGGAGGGTTAGGACCATATGAGGTTTTTGTAACAAGCCCCCAGTTACAAAATGAAATAGGCACAGGTCTAATTGACACTGGAGCACAAGTGTCGCTAGTAAGAGAAAGTAGTTTAAGGAAAAGTATCCCCAAAGAGAAATATAGAGATATAAATGTGAACATACGAGGTATTAATGGAAGCGATATGCTCATTAGAAAAGGAATAATGTTGCAAGTTAACGACAGTAAAGAAATGTTGTTTTACATTGTTGATCGTTTACCTAGAAACTTAAATTTAATATTAGGTCAAGAATGGTTGCTCCAAAATGGTTATATGATGACTTGTTCTAAAGTAGTACCTCCCTTTAGTGAAAGTGTAATTAAAGTGCCTACGAAAGAGAAGGGCATAAGGTTGGTAGACAAACAAGAGTTGCTGCCAGGAGTGTATTGTGGCACTAGTTTAGGTATGTGCCATGAGGGTTATTTTTCTTGTTTGATAGTGAATATGACGTCATTCCCCATTACACAATTGCCTTTACCACGGTTAGAAAAACCGCCGACATTCAAATTAGAAGGTAAAAATTCCAAGTCAGTGGACGATGTCGAACGTATCGTTAAATTAAATGAGAAGTTGAGATTAGATCATATCACGGAAGGAGCTGAAACAATTAGGGCCATATGCAAGGAATACGTAGATATATTTAAACTGCCCGGTGACAAGTTAACCGCAGTTAGTGCAACCGCTCACAGCATACCTACACCGAGCGTGCCTGAAGGACGGGCAATAACTTTAAAGAATTATAGATTAGCGGAGGCCCATACGCGAGAGGTCAACGAACAGATACAGCAGATGATCCGAGATGAGATAATCGTCCCTAGCCAGAGCGAATGGAATTTCCCTTTAATCGTGGTTCCGAAAAAATTAGATCCAACAGGCAAACGGAAATGGAGGATTTGCGTGGATTTTCGTAAATTGAATGAAGTATCGATAGGTGATACTTTTCCGTTGCCGAATATTCAGGACATTTTAGATAAAGTTGGAAGGGCAAGATACTTCAGTGCTTTAGATTGTGCTTCTGGTTTTCATCAGATACCTTTAAAGAAAGAAGATAGGTGTAAGACCGCTTTTAGTACTCCATCTGGTCATTTCGAGTACTTGCGTATGCCGTTTGGATTGAAGGCTGCGCCAGCTACATTTCAAAGAATGATGAATTCTATACTTCGAGACTCAATAGGAGATCGATGTTTTGTTTACATAGATGATGTATTAATTTTAGGCGAAACACTGCCAGAGCATCATGCTAAATTGAGAGAAGTTTTTGAACAATTTAGGAAATTTAATGTTAAGATTGAACCTGATAAGTGCGAATTTCTTCGACCAGAACTGACATATTTGGGTCATGTTATTTCAAAAGAAGGTGTAAAACCAGATCCGAAGAAAATAGAGGCTGTGGTTCGATTCCCAGCACCAGAGAAACAAAAGGATGTAAAAGCATTTTTAGGACTGACAGGTTACTATCGAAAATTTATCCCGCATTATAGCACGATAGCTAAACCGTTGACTACATTACTAACGAAGGAAACCCCATGGAAGTGGAATTCAGAGGAGCAAGAGAGTTTTGATCTTTTGAAAGCAAAACTCGTTGAATTTCCTATATTACAGTATCCGGACTTTCAACAACCATTCCTTCTCACGACCGACGCTAGCGGCTATGGACTAGGAGCCGTATTAAGTCAAGGGGCAGTAGGAAAAGACAAGCCTATAGCTTACGCAAGCAGAACGCTGAATTCAGCTGAGCTAAATTACAGTACCGTTGAGAAAGAATGTTTAGCCATAGTATGGGCTTGCAAACACTTTAGGCCGTATTTACTAGGAAGGAAATTTCAGATTTTAACAGATCACAGAGGATTGACATGGATATTTCGTGTGAAAGATCCCAGTTCGAGACTTTTAAGGTGGAAACTTTTGTTAGAAGAATTTGACTACGAAATTAAGTATAAGCCGGGAAAACAGAATACGAACGCAGACAGTTTAAGTAGGTATCCAGTTATGGCAATAGAAGCAGAAGAGTTAACACCGGATAGAAAGGCCAGAATAATAAAAGAAATGCATTCGGACCCAGTAGGAGGACATCAAGGCATTAATCGGACTGTAGATCGAATTAAATTGTATACATCATGGTCAAACATGGCAGAGGACGTCGCTAATTATATTAAAACTTGTGAAATTTGCCAGAAAATGAAACATAGTAAGGAAAATAGATGTCAGTTACAAATTACTGATACCCAGGCAGAACCTTGGAAAAAATTGCACTTGGATATTGTTGGACCATTGCCATGCACGGAAGAGGGGCACAAGTACATTCTGACGTGCCAGGATAATTTGAGCAAGTATTTGATAGCAGAACCTTTAATTAATCAAACAGTAGAAGAAGTTAGTGAGGCATTAGTGCATCGAGTATTTTTAGTATATGGAATTCCAGGCATTATTCTGACAGATCAAGGCAGTAATTTTATGTCAGAAGCGTTTAAAGAAATTTGTAAGTTATTTCGAATCGAGAAGTTAAATACTGTGGCTTACCATCCAGAGAGTAACGGTGCACTAGAGAGGTCGCATAAAACTCTGATAACGTATTTGAGGAGTTACGTTGATAGCAAACCTTCTAATTGGAATCAATGGCTACATTTCGCGTGTTTTATGTTCAATACAACGCCACATTCTATAACTCAGTATAGTCCCTATGAATTATTGTTTGGGAGGAAATGCAACCTACCTGGGGAATTAGAACAAAAGATTCAGCCACTGTATAACTATGATGATATTGTAAAGGTAATACGGCATAGGCTGCAAGAAAGTCATCATATTGCTCGGAGGAATTTAATGAAGTTCAAAGAGCACCAACACGTTAAGACTCAAAGTAAAGAGGTTTCCAAAGATATAAAATTAAATGACCTAATACTAGTAAAGAAGGAGCAAAGAAAGCATAAGCTGGAACCTATATGGGAAGGCCCGTATGAGGTGAAAGAATTAAAGTATCCAAATTTAGTGATACAGAGAGTAGGTAAACGTAAACGTGAGAAAGTTCATATGAATCAAATAAAGATGTTTCATTGTTCACAGGAAAACCAAGATGAAGTTACTTCGTCTTTGGATTTTGAGTAATGTGATTATATTGTGGAGGCATGTACAGACTCAAGAAACCGAACCCCTAACATCAGAGGCAGGTATTTATTTTGATGAGGAGGGAATAATTTCTTTTTACCCCACGACCTGGAAAGTCGTTAGCTACTTGGATTTACAATCTACTAGGGATTTATGGGGAAATGTTAAGGATCACTATAAGCAAGTGGTTAATGCTAGCAATCTGCTGCAGGCAGAGATAGAACAAGTAACAACAGCTAACGTTCAAATTAAGATGGTTGAGAGGGGGCTAACAGAATGCCAACATGGGTTCGAAATTTTGGTAGATGCCTTGGTTCATGTCGAACAGGGGACTTTTCAACCACAATTCGTTTCTGCCGGACGAATTCGTGCCGTTTTGACATCGCAACAATTACCAAGTGGACTGGATTATCCTGATTTCCCACTTCCTGAGCTACAACGGATAGTTGTACCTCATGTCTATGCTCATTGTCCGTTTCTTGTGTATGTACTAGACATACTCCTTCTTTCTTCAATGACTTTCTACTTGTATAAGGTTTTACCCTTTCCATTTCCCAGACAAGATGCCTTTGTCTTCATTTATCCCTTAAAGGAATATATTTTTGTAAACTCTTTAAGGAGCCAATTCGGTAAGATGTCAACCAACGAGCTGGCGGGTTGTTTTCAACCCAATGCACTGCACAAGGTATGTAAAGCGGATGTTCCAATATTTTCGTACATTCCTGATGTTGATTGTGAAATGACCTTGATTCACCCCACATCCAACAAAATACCTGAGTCTTGTGAAATAAGAGTTGTAAAACTTTTGAAAACCTATTGGATACCGTTACGTATGAGCAATCAATGGCTTTACGTAGCACCTGAACCCGAAGTGTTATCTGTCCTATGCAACGAAAATGTCAAACAAGTTGACATACTTAAAAGAGGAAGACTGACATTACAGCCGGGATGCAAAGCTTATACTTCTTATATTACTCTGTATGCAATGTCTACCACTCTAAGGAATATTTCAAATGATTTCCTTCCCACGGTTCCCATGAATTTCGATTGTTGTTTGATGTTTAAAGAGACTAAAGATTTTTCACAGTTGCCTTTGTCCATTCCTTTAAGAAATATTTTGTCTTCTGTAGATGATTTGCGAATGGCAAGTCACAAGGTGGATGAGGTTAGGAAAATGATTAAAGATTGAGAAGCAAAAGACTATATATACTATAAATATGTTACTTCATGGACTGCAATGATGAGCATCATGATATTTTTCATTGTAACTTGCTGCTGCTGCTGTTGTTGCTGCAGAGGATGTAGAGCTTTATGGTATAAATTATGGGATAAATGGTCACCGAAAACATGCTGGAAAGGAACTGCCGAGAGACTATGCATCAATATTACAAATGTTCAAGGTAGACAACCTTCGATAAGATATAAAACCTTAAGGACCTCTCCCACTACATCCCTAAAGTCTTCACCTAACGTTACCATAATGTCAGATGATGATGAACAAGAAGGAGTAGGAGAACCCTTACCAATTTCCCTAAGAAAAAAAGAGAGTTTTCAGGTAAACAAAAGAGACGAGAAGAAGGAAAAGAGAGTTTGATATAGGTAATCAATCCTTTTTTTAAGGGGGGGAGTGTCATATATGACCCCCGCTCATTTATTGTAACTTTTAAATGTATAACCATTTGATATTAAGAATACTTTGAATATAAGCAGTCCTAAAGAGACCACACACGGTGTTATTTCGAGCTAGACGGATCGGCGTGCGGCCTCACCCCTTCACCAGTAAACATTGAGATACGACCAGTGGTCTCATCACTGGTTGTATGCGAGGCTGCATAGCCACCTAAAAAAACACTGTAGCACGTGGTGGTTCTTTGGGAACAAAGCCCTAGGCTGGCAGACACAAGGCAGCTCGCCTCAGGCGAGGGTCTCATTCTTTCTTTCTAAATGTAAAATTACTGTATTTCTTTCTTGTGTTTCATTTCTTCAATAAACTTGGTTAATAATGTTATCAACGTGTGGAGTGTGGTATGTTTCATCTCGGGCTTCAGCGTCAGCTCCTGCACCGAGACGAACCCCTGACTCTCAGTGGCCTTAGTGAGAGTTTTTAGTAACAAGTACGCGGCGGCGGCGGGACCTGCCACCTCCCACCGGCGCCGGGTAAACACGTTACACAGCTTGGTTCGACTGGCCACGGCCCCATTAACATCACGAACATGACATGGCTCAGATTTGAAAAGTTTGCAGTCTCTGTTAAAGTTATTCGTGTGTAGAATTTAAAATAAAAGAATGCGAACATATGATATATACATATTTCCTTTCTGTTTTAATATAGATAAGGTAAGAGCCAGCAATGAACTATTCATCTGACATTAGATACGGTAATTTTATGCGCGCGTAATGGCAACTACAAGCGTGTCCACCAATTATCATCTATCTATGACTCTACGGCCTTTGTTGGATCTTGGCCGCTTTTTTAGTTTCTTAATCCTATACACAGTCGGTAATACTCCTTGGATGGGGGATCAGACCGTCGCAAGGCCGCTACCTACAAACAGAACAACACAAATACAGAATAAACGCACACAAAAATACATGCCATGAGTGGGATTCTAACTCACGATCCCAGCTTTCGAGCAAGCGAAGACGGTTTATGCTTTAGACCACGCGGGCGCTGTGATCGGCACCAATTATCATACACTGGAAATATGTAAAATAATTTTCCTGGGGGGTAGAGCACGGCCGGCGCATAAGGGTGACAACCTTACCGCCATCTATGAGCCGATTGCCTAGAGAAAAAGTGGGACCCTCAACGTCTCACAACCCTACGGGACTTCACGGCCTGTGAGAGGGATAACTTTACTTTTTTTATGCCTGTCATATGAAAAAACAATATGAATTTTATGTATCTGCCGGCCTATCGATCGAAAACACCCAAAGCTCGAAACATCCAGAAGAAACACAAGGCTCCGAATAACGCGAAGAGCACTGTGGCTATTTGAGCTGCAGACCTCCAGTCCATTCTCATACGAGAATAATATTTTGATATATGATTTAACTTAAAGCGACATTAAGAGTTTTTATTCACAGGAAACTGATTTCCCTTGTGGTGGGAAGTGACCCTTAGAAGCACAGTTAACCTGCCATCTCTTTCCTAGCAGTCACAGTAACTATCAAATGATAACAGTATGACCTCCGAGGTAGGGTTCGCCCTCCACCACATACAAACTTCTCTGCATGATGTTTTGTATTTTTGTCTCTGTCTGATAAACAATTACTTCATTTTGACTTGCTTGACACTGTGATGCCTCCCCTCCCCCCCAACCGGGTCAGGAACCACGAGTGTGTCTCTATCAGCTTACAGATGTCAGACAGTTGGGCATCTTTATGTTCCATTCTTCGCTTGTAAATCATGGCGCATGCGCGAACTCAAACAAGATACCCAACTGTCGGTTCGTCATCAGTTCAGGGCTGTTTTTACAACTATATTGTCAACACAACAATAACAAACAAGAATGAGGCCAGCAATGACATTTACGTGGCATGATATAAGGGTATCGCTCAATTACAAACATTTTTTTTTCTTTGGCACTACAGCCCCAGTGGGCCTAGGCCTACCACCATGAACTTCTTCGTTCACTTCGGTTTTTCTAGATCTTACACATTCGGTAACACACCTTGGGCGGTGATCAGCTCGTCGCAAGGCCTCTACCTGTACACAAACACAGAAAAAAACCACAAACATCCATGCCCTGAGTGGGATTCGAACCCACGATCCCGGCTTCCGAGCGAGCGAAGACAGTGCTTGCCTTAGACCGCTCGGCTACCGTGACCGGCCAATTACAAATATTAGCCCTTTCAAATTATTGTACAAATAAAATAATAATAATAATAATAATAATAATAATAATAATAATAATAATAATAATAATAATAATAATAATAATAATAATACATGTTATTGGGGATTCTTGAGGAGTTTACGTTAAATGAGATGTGCTAGAACTTTCCTGCATTGACGGCACACGTCACCGTGTTCAAAAAGCTGGACCCTACACTCGGCCAGTTCGCATATTGAGATCCTAGTTTTGCAAAAGCTATTTAACTTTATCCTCCCATATTTGTCTGCATTTCCCAAATTACCTGTTACGACTACAATTTTATTTTTCTGGTGCGTGTTACATGTCTCACCCATCTTGTGCCCTCTAAGCAATATTGTCACTGTCTCTGTTACTTCACGTCCCGAACTGACAAAGGTTACCTACGCATTTCGTCCCCAAAGCAAGCTTCGTACGGGTGTTTGAATCGCCAGGTTCAACGAACTAAGTTTATGGTCATAAACCCAAGAAGTTCAGCATCGGGTGCCACTGGAAACGATCCTGAGCCAATGTAACCCAATCCAAATCCTCATAATTTGCATTCCACATTAATCTATACATCCATCTTCATACTCTCGGGTTTCCACACCAAAATCCTGTGTTTATATACTGTCTCTTTCGCGCATGCGTGCCTACAGTTTTACTGCCATGGAATGTGCTACCGTAAGGCAATAAAGAAGTCATTACACACAAGTGTCAAGGCAGCCCGATCTTCGTTTGTTATTTGTGTGTTCCTTGTTGCCGAGTGTCGCGGAGGAGAGATTTACATGGCGGGACATCTGAGAAGGTGTAGCAGATGATGCAACATGTTTCCAAGTTTTATCTGGTACTTGAAACGGGCCAAGTTCTGTTTTCACAACGGGGGTCCATTAGACTCACCCGTACGGTATCTTGGCGCATGACCGGACTAAGTTCAACCCCTGATAGAGGAGGATAATGATGCATGGCGCATCCATTCCTCACTGAGAGATCCTTGAACTTTCCAGTTCTTGAGAAGCCCGTACCTTCCACCGTACAAAATTAGATATAGTCTGTTAGTAACCATCATAACATTGAAAGCACAACCTTAAGCATCATTAAGGTAAAGTACTGCGCTATGAAAACGTATATGAGTGGCGGTATAGCTCCACCAATGTTAAAACCTGCACTAGATGGAAGAGAGTGGTCAACCTCATTCCTCTTTGCACCCGGGGAAAAAAAGCTACAGATACCCTTTGGATAGAAGGCTAGGTGGGCCACAGAGCCGGTCTGGAGACTGGAATCGAATTCTTGGGCCGTCCAGCTCCTCACCTATCGCTGCGCCGACTGAGCTATCCAGTTCCCTTACATTTCGTGTCCCATTCACAGTTTTGTAGTTACGATATGAATTCGGAATACAAAGAGTGTCACTGCTTTTGAAAGTAGGGCTTGTAGACATAAATAAAACTTTCGGCCTCTACAAAAACATCACTGGATTCTGAGAGAGGCTGTAGGCCTTAAGCTTGCCACAGCAAACTTCTCAGAGCATTATCAATTTTCTCAATCAGATATTCTTATGTTGTCACTACCAGTCTTAAGTTTAATGTGAGAGTTTCTAAATTTTTAATCCAAGAAAAATGTATCATCTTTCAACATCTTTCAAAGTCGTATTGTTTGAACCAGGCACTGGCGTTCTAATGTTCGAAAGGATTATAACAGTATTTGATGTTAGTGTNTCCTTATGTTAAAGTATGCCGATATAACCCAAAACACCTATGTCCAAAGTTGAACGGTTACGGAGATAAATGGCCCGAGAAGTGTGAAACTTTGACCGATGTTACACACTTGTTGATTACCAACTACATATTAAAACTGGCAGGAATATGTGGTTTCTGTAACGTTAATAATGTACGTAACATCAAACTAACTTGTGTGTGACATGAAGCCATTATTTTGAACTACAAAAAAAAAACTCGCACGTCATGTCATAGTTGTTCTTAGGTTTCCAAGCACTATACATGACACAAGAATGGCAAGCGCTGACGTAACATGGCTGACTGCGCATTCTGGTATAAGCCGACTACATAACTACTAAAATACACCGTCCCAGGTAAAAGACGTCTCATCACTGAATAAAATGACGCTTAACAGGATGAGCTTTAATCCAGTGGCACAATACCATACGCTGAGCACGGTCGCCTGGTTCCAGATGTTGTACCCTCTGATCGTGGTAAGGATACAACTCTTCATCATGTCAGGTTCGCCACACCTGCATACGTGATACGCTGATGCGACAGGCCATTCTACGAGTGGACAGACGCGAACTTCTCTGAACCATCTAAAGAATGTTCTCTCGTGTGTTTCTCATTTGTACATCCTCCCACAGAAACACTCGGAAGAGAACCAGTATCACGCAATGTCTGGTGTATTTGCGTAAATACACTTCGACATGTAATCCTTCGATCGGGAAAACGCCTTTGGTACTCTTCAACAGCAGCACGTGCATTGCCACCGCAAAATCCATACACAAAATGCATATCACAATATTCCACGTGTGAAAACACAAAAGGCATTTCAGCAACTCCGCACAACTAATTTACCAACCATTCACGACACTGCCGCAACCTACTCTGTAGCCACATGAGCTTACGGCTAGTGTGAATCACCACACTCAAGGACAAACATAGATAAGGCGTCTCAGCTGACAAGTACAGTGTGTGGACCCGCCAGAAGACCACACTTTTCTCGGGCCATTATCTCCGTAACCGTTCAACTTTGGACATAGGTGTTTTGGGTTATATCGGCATACTTTAACATACGGAACACCCTCCCGAAGTTTGGCACATTCCTCCTTGGACACCCTGTATATACATATATATTTATTGACAAACTGGAGAGAGAAAACAGCGAAAAACCTAACAGGCATGCCTTTCAGGAATGTAACCAAATTCATCAAATTAAATTAATTTGTTTTGTTTAATTAATCAACTGTATGGGACCTCCTATAAGCTGATGAGCAAGGAATTTCTGCCACTGGACTCATGTAAGAGACTGGTTTCGGCTCTACAATTCCAGAGACTGTCAGCTCGTGGCATATGTGACGTCTCCTTGCAATGGCGAGCCCGCGCATCGGGTTGACACACGCACCTCAGCTATATAAGGCCCCTGGTTCCGCCTATCTCCAGATACTGCAGATGGTAAACTGCTGCTAGTCTCTACTTTCGGGTATTAACATAAAAGACAAGGCACCATTTCCTAAGATTTACAACTTGATGCGTCCATGTGGCCATGATCCCAGCTGCTACTGCACCTCCTGGTGTGATGCGGGTTCGAGATTTACAGACATGTTTCAAATGTCCTGCTATTGATCTTGCTTGTGATCTTGTGTTTCCCTGTGTTTTACTGTTCGAAGCAATTTCACGAGGAGTACAACGGTACAGAGTCCACTGAACCAAGGCACCTGGGGGGAGGGGGTGAGATTTTGAACTCGGTTCGCCGTTCCGCACCATATGGGACCCAGTGAGAGGGCACCATGCGACACAATGTATGCAATAGTGGAACAAGCAACAACGTGTTCCACAGAAATTTTTGACAAGTATACATATGCGATAGGGGGCACGCGGTAGCGTAGTTGGTTGAGGCATATGCTGCAAGCCGGTAGGTCGCGGGTTCAAGTCCCGATGAGGTCATTGGATTTTTTCAATTGACCTGATCCTTCCAGCCGCACTATGGCCCTGGGGTCGACTCAGCCTCTAACAGAAATGAGTACCAGAAATTAATTAAATAATTTTCCTGGGGAGTAAAGCGCGGCCGGCGCGTCTTTGAGCCGATTGTCTAGATAATGTGGGACCCTCAACATCTCACAACCCTATAGGCCTTCACGGCCTGTTACAAGAATACCTTTACTTTACTTTTTTTTTTTTATATATATCCGATATGGTGGTTTGAACATTCAGCTTATGATACTGATGGTCACTTGTTATTGGTTTGATATTCACACTGTCCTTCCTGAGCTATGTTACGCTTACATCCCACATAATTGAGGCAGTTCATAATAACATGATCCGTACCTTAACCTAAATTCAAATTGTGCCTTTGACAGCTTATTTAAACGCAAACACTATAACCATTTGTTCCAATTCCAGCTGAATCACGTAGCCCTAGTTTTCTCTACATTAATTTCTGGATAATTTCCGTTAAACACTGAACGTCGTGGTGCAGTATTTTGTACTGACATTCTTACTCAGAAAGATCAAAGATTCAAAAAGTGGCGTGGCGGCTGCTTTATGTGACTAAGATGTGATGTGGCTCACCTCAGTCACTCAAAGCAAACGTGAGATAACTAACACTATGGAGTAGGGACCTTGTAAAGCTGCAATTCGTACCTATACTTAAATTTTTTTTTTTAATTCGCTTAGTGTGTGGGGGGGGGAGGTGGAGTCCAGCTGGGTTCACTCGGCACGTCGGCCACTGATTGGCCTATTGTACCTGCCCTGAGTGATTATGATGATGGAGAATTTGGTGGAATTAAGATTGGCAGGGGAAATCGAAGTACTCGGAGAAAACCTGCCCCAGCGCCACTTTGAACACCACAAATCCCACTTGACCAGACTCGGGTTCGAACCTGGGCAGCCGCGGCGGGAAGCCAGCGACTAACCGCTTGAGCTATGGCGCGACCTTTACCTATACTTTGTCTGCACAAAGCACAAATTGGTAAATAGGTGGCATTATTGTGAATATAATTAAGCAAAAAGAGAATTTATGCCTGTCTAGAGGGTACGGTCGCGTAGGTTGTAACCCCAATTTGGAGGGAGATCGACAGTTCGGAGGAGCGTATCGTTCCCATCCTCAGGGTCGAAACATGAAGTAGGCAGCAGCGTCTCTCTCTGAACCACACGGCATTGCAACATGGAAGTCCATACTCCTCACCGTCTCTACCGTGAGAACCTCAAATCCTTCGGGCCTGCTTGTCCCCACGTCTCACAACCGACACTACCGATCACTTCTACATTAAATTTGACGCGGCCTGTTAGGTTTACACTTAAAGTCAGTGAGAGGCTACAATTTCGGTCAGCCTATAACCCAGATCTTACGTTAAGCTCGAATATAACTTTCCCAGATTTGGCTACATACACATAACGCTCGTAGACCTACAGAAATGGATGCACTAAGATCTACAATATTGAAGTGTGTATGAAACACTTTACTAATGGAGGGCTCTTGTGAACACGGTAATGAACCTTCATGTTCCATAAAATGCTGGGAAATTCTTGTGTAGCTGCAGAATTGGCGTCTCCTCCATAAAGGCTCAGCTCCATGAGTATGTAAGTGAGTAAGTATGAAACACTTTGTGAAACGATTAATGTTTAACTAAATACAAAGAAAAACATTTTCTGATCCTACATAGTGTGAACAGCTCTGCAGGAATACATTTCCAACTGCAGTATACAGGAACAACGAATGACTGTATTCTTGGCCCCTGCACCACGACCACAGGGATCTGTTACAAACTACTGACATAGTGACTCGAGACCTGAATATCGCGTCATGAGCCTGTCAGTACGGCATAGCAGGCGGTCATTGTGTTCAGAAATGTGAAGCTGCGCAACACGGTTCGCAAGAGTGTTCTGACTCCATCTTCAGGCAGCACATTCCTCCGAAACATCGGTAACGATGTACCAGACTTCATACAATTTCAGTTTCCAGGAGACCTACGCGTAAGTGAACAAGACATTACGTCTTTCAGAGATATTCGAAAGTTACATAAGAATATCAGTTTCCATGTTTCCAGAACTGTATAAGCAATAAAAGAGTATCAAAGACAATCAGATATGTAAAACAAAAAAGGATGCAGTTAGAAAATATTCCACTGCTGAGCACCGCTGATTGGATAGAATTGCGTTCCGGACCACGGCTTTCTTACGACTACTTTGGTACAAGGAATTAAGCAAACAAAGAAGACACTAACAAAAACAAAAAACAAACATCGTAGCCTGTAATCCGCAAGCGAACTATACCGACCGAGCGACCGCCACTTGTCGGCGAAGTTAGTGTCAACTTTAGCGGATAGAGGGTGTCGCGTGGTCAGCGCAACGGATCCCCACGGCCGTTAATCTTGGTTTTCTAGACCGGAGCCGCTATTTCCTTGAAATAGCTCCTCAGTTATCCTCATGACGCCGACTGGACCCCGTTCCAGATCCACTACTTCTCAGAAAATGTTGTAGCGTCGGGAATCGAACCCGGGACCTCTGACCACTAGATAACAGAGGCGGTCAATAGACATCAACACATTCAGAATCTGTTACATTCTTAATATGGTTAAGGGTAACAAACAACACAAACCCAATACAAAGAGTAATTCTTCCGAATCGCTGGATGTAACAACGGAAGGTTTTGTGGTCAGATTTCTCCTGATTAAGTGATCAGATCAGTTCCTTGACTCCGTTCTGCACGGAGAACCCAATTCTCAGCTGGAGACGTAAGAGAGACAATGCAACATTTATAATAGTGGATGAGATTTACTGCTCCTTGATGCCAGTCTATGATAACTCTGGGTTCCTCAGGCCCTACAGCACCGCACACATCGCAACACAAATCAACATCAAATTTGTTTGCTGCTAGGATAATAGAGACGGTTCTTGGACGCGTGGTAATGAACCGACAGAAAACATCGCCCTTCCTCAGTACCATTACATCGATTATAGAACAATGACGTCTGTAAAAGGAGACATCAAGGACCTGTGAAATAAAAGATATGACTCGCTTCTTCTTGAGTTATTTTGCCATGCTTTCCGGAGGTCAAAGTTACGTAGAGTGAACTGGGAGGACTGGAGTGAAGGCATTCAGAGCCGAGAAACACTCACAGCGCGTTCCTCCGGAGACTGTCCGTCAGTAGAGCCTGCCTCCGACTCCAGATATCCGAAACAGAACGCAGATCTGCTGATCTCTCGGTCGTGACACGCGGTCATAATGTGCAGACATAAAGTCACAGCGAAGCGGGAACAGTTTTCTAAGACCTATTTGAGTCACTATGCTACAAGCCTGAATGTGGCGTGTTCGATTCCCGATTACGTCATTGGATTTTTCAGTTGCTCTAATCATTCCAGCCGCACTGTGGTCCTGGAGTCGACTCAGCCTCTAACAGAAATGAGTACCAGGAATCTTCCTGGGGTTAAAGGGTGGTCGGTCGGCGCGTAAGGCTGACAACCTCACCGCTATCTGTGAGCGGACTGTCTAGAAAATGGGGGATCCTCGATGTCTCACAACCCTATGGGCCTCCATGACAGGACCTTTTATTACAACCTAAACTGAATGGCGCTAGTGTCGCTTCCAGCTCACAAGTTTGCACGACCATCATGTTGGTATTGTACGGTAGATGGTAGGGAATTGGGAAATATAGGGGTGAAACGACCTGCGGTAGGAGAACGTCCACGCTATTTTCATGGAAATCTACTGATTGCTTGAAAATGAAATAGTGGACATGACGATAAACAGGCCTGTGTTTCCTTACAAAATGAGGAGTGTACAGTAAACGAGGGTAAGCCATCTGACGTCCACAACTTGCAAACTGAATCACTCACAGCTACAGAAGGACACCCCTGAAGCCGCAGGAGGCGCCCGTGCAAGTTTATTTCTGCCTGTACATAACTAACTTCAGCCGTCGCGATGAATGATAACACAAATCTTCAACCTTCCACACGGACGGACCGACACAAAAACTTCCTCTCGATCTCATGTTACCGTCGGTCTATTTAGTAATGTTACGATGTAAACGTGTCCTCATGTTGCAGCGGCGGGTGCAGTGGCGTTCCTGCGCAAACGCAGCATTGTGGGAACACACGGCGGTCAGTGACAAGCGCCCCTGTTTCGTACTTGGGGCCTCCAGCCCACGACGTTCCCCATTGAGACCGGATGTTAAGGCTGAAGGTCTCGTGGTTCTCCTCAGTTTTCCCAGGACATTTCTGTAGCATTACAGCAACATGTAGCAACCTGTTTCTGTCCTGAAGTAGGCTTCTCCAAGGCGCTGGTAATAATCTAGTTGACCACATGGTGTCACCAGCCGGAAGACCGCACTATAAATTTTCATCACCGTGCAAACCTAAAATTTAATTCCTTAAAATAGTCCACGACAGCTCAGTTCCATCTAATGCCAAGGTCTAGATTGCGTGGAGGGTACTTTAACACCCCCTATACGCCGGCATGGCATCCTTAGGAAGTAACTGATACAGAACGGACACTTGTTATCATGGTCTTCGGAAGATACACAGCAAAGTACGAAGCAAAAACCAGAGACGAAACAATAAATCAACATGAACACCGAGAACCGATGACAAAATAATTGAGACAGAAATCTGTCCCGCTGTGGGCGAAGCATGGATTTCGTCAAGTATGGGCAATACTGCACAGGACCGAAGTCTGAAGCATAAATAGGCTTACTTGATGATGTGACAGAAATAAGGAGCAGTTCGAAGGTTATCTGATGACACAAGAGCTGTTTGAACGCTTGTGGTTTCTGTCGAGCACAGATTGTCGTGTGCAGAGTCGTGGTGGCTGACTGACTTACGGTCCTCTGAAGTTGCCCATTTGTCTAAGCACAGGGCCGTTAAAAGATAAAGGGGGAAGTGTGGAAACAAAACCCCACATTTTTACAAATCTTGGCTTTAGAGGGATCTGAGAAGTCAGCTTCACGTTCCTGCCGTTTTATCTGAGAGAAAAGAGACTACGGTACCCACTAGATGGTAGCCTGCGTCCCCCGAAGCTAATCTGAACACAGAGAAATCAAGCCCTGGTCGTCCAGCCCGTAATCATAATCATGCACAACAGAGACTGGTCCAAACGAGTGACGGGGACACGACAGCATTTGTTGCAGACACTCATCGAAATTCATAAAGTGATTTGGGAGATTCGAGTGGGAACTGGCAAAGCGACGGACATGACACTCCCGAACTATGAAGTTACACTGTAAAACGAGTGCCAAGAACGCATGATGAAGTACGGAAGAAGCATTCAAACAAAAAAAGAAACTCCGTGATTTTAGTCCGCAAGCAAACTATACCGACCGAGCGACCACCGCTTGTCGGCGAAGTTAGTGCCAACTTTAACGGATAGAGGGTGTCGCGTAGTCAGCGCAGCGAATCCCCACGGTCGTTAATTTATGTTTTCTAGACCGCAGCGTCTATTTTCTTGGAATAGTTCCTCAATTATCCTCACGAGGCTAAGTGGACCCGTTCCAGACCCACTACTTCTCAAAAATTCTGGTAGAGCCGGGAATCGAACCCGGACCTCTGGATCTGTAGCCAGGAACTCTGACTACTAGACCACAGAGGCGGTCGGAAGAAGCATTCAGCTACAGGAACATATTTTCCATGTGCTCCCTTTGTAACACCCTGTTGGCCTTCGTGTTCACTGTTTGCACAGACACACGTACTGCTGCAAAACTCGTTACGTTATCTTGTATTTAAGCATCCTGTTGCATTAGTAGATCAAAAACAAATTTTAATAGATTTTATTTGATTTGAATTACGTGAACTACAGTGTGTGCTACTTTAGTGCATACCAACTAGACCACAACAATGACGGTCTGAATCATGAAGCGTGCAGCTGCATATGTAATAAATAGATAATATTAGTGCAGTGTAGCAGTTTTAGCATAGTGGGGCACCTGAAGATGGCCATCTAGGGCAGAAACAGCTGCGTCGAAAGTGAAAGTGAAAGAAAGAACGAACAATTTGTTGCATTGTTGACGGACTGTGTAGTACATATTACGCTACTTGCACATAGCAAGCCATATAACTTTTGTTACACAAAATTCTTCCATAGATTTCGTCCAATATCTCTCACATCGAAGTGTTACAAATGTTAAGCTGCCAATAATACTTTTCTAAGATTTGAGGTCTTCACGGCGGTGACTATGAAGAATGCCGTCTTCTATGATTTGGCACAGCGTAGATATTGTGTTAACCGATGTTCCTCCTAAACGTCGGTTCACACACGATTTACATGGCGCCACATCCCAGAAGACGGCATTCTTAAAAAATACTTTTATTTACATTCTATGTCTGTACCATTTTTTTGTAAAGTAAGCTGATCTGAGGATAATTATCAAGATAGATCTGAGTTTGGTGCAAATTAAGAACTATACTGAACCTACAAGAGCCAAAATTTCATTCGCTGGACCATATTTGATGTACAACTCCTTTCCAAGTTTCGTAAAAATTCGCTGAGTACTTTCTGAGAGCCAACACACCGCCTGAGAGAGGCGACATTCTCATCGCGTGTTCATGCACACAAAAAAGACCATTATTAGTGTACTGCCTTATGTTAACACTACTCAAGAAACCTGCAAGCAAAACGCTACGCAGCATAACTAATAACAGTTCCACTTTCCTTGTGACGGGTGAATGCTCTTGTTTGTTTCTATCCTCAGTTACACACGTGACTGTGACGCAGTAAATTCGGTCCTGGGACTTGAAATGTGCAACTAATCAATGATAGGATGATGACATCTGATGAGGGGCTTCCAGAATGAAGTGGTGGATGTTGTGTGTTGAGAGACGTTCGCATAAACAAGGCGGTGAGATACACCCTCTCCTGAGCAACATTCCATACTCCCTCCTACGTTTCCACCACCCCGTGTCCATATTTCAGCTCTGGCATACCTAACTGTCATCTCCCGGGAAGTGAAATACACATTTTCTGCCTCTCCCTTCCTGTGCCTCCAAGTGTGTTTTTGACGTCGTTTGAGACCAGTATATTTCATATAGGCCTGTATATAGATACTACTTTCAGGCCCCTCTCTGCTCACCCTTTTACATATCTATATTTCTTGCTTATGTTTCTTTTGTTTTATATATGTAATGTGTTTATATGTTTACCGAAGGATTTCAGGTTCTACACATACCGAATACTACTTATGCATTTATTTATATTCGTCTCGATGTGGGACCGGAGATAAAATTTGAGTAGCAGCTAAAAAATAAAGTACCTTTTGTATTGACGTAAGACGTTTATAAAACAAAAGAAAGATGTGCGACAAGACCACTCCATGAAGGCGTATAGGAGACATGGACTATATTATCCACGCAATGTTAACCTCGGAATTAGCGGTCAGGTTCACGTTCCGACTGCTTTACCCCAAACCGTCCAATCTTATTAATCTGTATTCTGAGACAGGGACTAGTTCAATCGACTGGGCAAAATTGAGTAGGTTTTACTTGAAGATTGAGACAGGACGTGTTTTAGATAAAAAAAAAAACATGACGACGGCCAATGTACAGGAACATACACTATAGTCACAAACTTTTAGATCTTCACTTATTACTCTGCTGCAACAACTGGAAGAAATCTTCCGTGTCAGCAGAATTTGTCGGCCTTCTTCTGTTCCTTCATATACTCTGTTGCTAAATTGTCCGGTCATTTACTTTTCTGCCAATGAGAGTGTTACATGTGTCCGTATCAACGTTAGCATGCCTTAATCTCCAAAGAACTAAACGGATTTCGATCAAATTTTGCATGAGGCATACACAACAAATTTGGTAGATGTTATTTAATTTTGGTTTGTAGCTTTACATGCAATTCAACCTAAATCATCAAATTTCTCAAAGAGGCCCATTTAAAATGAAACAATGTCAAGAGAGCAGCATACTAGAACTCTGCTAGTTGTTTGGATAACAAATGTGTTCCTATAGGCCTCTGCTGTATAAGTCTATGCAGCGGAATTGTTCTTAGGAAGCAGATATTCGTTCAGCTGGTCACTTTTTTGGCACATATGAGGACGCTGTCCGTATCTAGACTATGTAGCGTACAGTGGGAGGTTGACTGAAGAATTGCAGAGGATCAGGAAGGGAACGGTAGTGGCATAACTGAGATATTACACCGGTAATTTCCTGGAGGCTCTGATGAAACCTACGAGAAACCTGTCAGGATGCCTTATGTCCCGGCAGAGACGCGAATCGAGCATTTCCCCAACATAAATTCCAGCCAGAAATCGAACTCCGGTCATTCAGCTCGGAGCCAGTCACCTTTTTTTTCCCCCTTGGCACTACAGCCCAAGTTGGCCTAGGCCTACCTCCATGAACTCCGTTCACTTCGGTTTTTCTAGATCTTACACATACGGTAGGACTCCTTGGGCGAGTGATCAGCTCGTCGCAAGGCCTCTACCTGTAGACAAACACAGAAAAACGCACACACACAAACTAAACATCCATGCCATGAATGGGATTCGAACCCACGATCCCGGCTTCCGAGTGAGCGAAGACAGTGCATGCCTTAGACCGCTCGGCTACCGTGACCGGCGCCAGTCAATTTACTGCGTGAAGTATCCAGGTTCACTGTATGTATGCCTGCATATAGGTCAATGGATATCACGACCGAAAAGGGAAACAGACCGATCACAATGGCAGCCCGCTCAAACATTGGGATCGTGGGTTCGAATCCCACTCAATACATTGATATCTGCGTTTATTCTGTTTGTGTTGTTCTGTGTAGCTACAGGCCTTGCGATGGACTGATCTCCCCTCCAAGGAGTCCTACTGTCTGTCTATGAGATGCAAATTTCATAATTAATTAATTCTGAATGGGCACAGACCAAAGAGCCTAACACGTCAAGGTAAAGGAAAAAGAAGAAGAGGAGGAGGAGGAGGAGGAAAGAGAACAGTATTACACAGAACTCATGTACAGGCTCTGCGCGGACCACAGAGATCCAGGCTGGTGATACACCCACTGCAACCTCACGTTCAGTTTCGGGTAGCAGCAGTGACCCGTACAAGACACGACACTTTCCCGGTGACACACACCGACGCTGCACCCCTCCCGCCGTCACGTTTCTGCGCGGGTGACAAATATAATCATATTAACCATTTCAGGGTTGAGATATATCTATATAGCAAACCACATTCTGCTGTTTGATTTTTCAATAGGATGCTAAATTGTAAAACTCTTCTACGCGTATAATTGAATTTCAAAGAATATTTTGCAGCGGTTTGGTGGATGAAAAGCCACAAGTTTCTAAATTGTTAATCACCAGCGCTCTGCACTCTACCAGTGGTGGAAAGGTGCGTATTTCCAAATGCACTCTTAACATTTTTCACCCCTCACTTGACTTGATGTTCATGTATTTCAGATACAAATCTACCACTGAAAATAATTTCTCATGAGGCCTACACACTGAAAAAAGTCAGAAAATATTTATATTTTGTCTAGTATATATGGAATTAAGAATGTCGCGTACAACACTGCAAATTTTAACGAGATATATTTTGTTAGCTTTTTTTTTAAGATTTCAGATTAGTGTAAAATATGATTGGCCACCTCTGTGGTCTATTGGTCAGAGTTCCTGGTTACAGAACCAGAGGTCCCGGGTTCGATTCCAGGCGCTACCAGATTTTCTGATAAGTAGTGGGTCTTGAACGGGGTCCACTGAGCCTCGTAAAGCTAATTCAGGAGCTATTTCAAGGAAATAGCGGCTTAGGACTAGAAAACCGAGATTAACGGCCTTGGGGATCCGTTGCACTGACTTGCGACTCCCTCTATCCGCTAAAGTTGGCACTAACTTCGCCGACAAGCGGCGGTCGCTCGGTCGGTATAGTTCGCCTGCGGACGTGAGTTCCACATTAATCGTTTGTTTTATATCGTCTGTGCAACAAACATCCGGTCAGATCTATAAAATGAATATCATTATTTGTCCCCTCCTGGTTAATTCATTTCTTCTTGCTGTTGGGTGAGCCCCAGAGGTCAGTTCCGGTAGCGACGGACCTCCCACAAGAGCCCTGAATTTAACCTGATCCGGCCAACTGCCCTTCGTGCTTCCNCTTAAACTTGGCGGCGGTCAGGCATACGACCGTTCAAGTGACTAGACTGCCGTGGTAGCAAATACTACTAGGATATATATGTATATATATGAAAGGGCATAATCCGCTGTACCTAGCCTGGACTGACAGAGGCTGTGTATATATTGTACATAGAAGTAAGGATTAAGTGTGTATTTGTAAATGGATGTAAATACAGACAATAGACTTAATACAGACTGACTGACAGATGACAGACCCGACCTCTCGTCAGAGAGGGCGCTACACATAGACAGGACAGTAACTTTCATTGAAAAGAAATATCTGGTCATGAGCCCCAGCTGGGGCTCGACACCAAGACCGACAGACTGACTGACCGTCAGTTGTAACATGACCTGACCTGACCTGACCTGACCTGAAATGCGTGATAATGTGGGATGTTCCCACAGACTCAAGGAAACAGCTTCCATAATGCTCGTACATGCTTTGTGCAGTGTGAACAAAACAAAGGAAGAAAGAAAAAGGATGGAAGAGGAGAGGCAGAAAGAAAGAAGTGAGGGATGAGACAAAGAAACAAAGGACATAAAGAAAGCAAGAAAGAAGAAGAAAAATCAGAAAGGGAGAAAAGAAAGAAACAAAGGGAATAAAAAGGAGGGGAGAGGGAAAGGAAAAAATGATGGAGAGAAGAGGGAAGAACAAAAGAAACAAATAAAGAAAGTGAGACAGATGTTGGCAATGCGCGTTGCGTTATCACAAACAGGAAACCCCGAGAAGACGGAATATTAAAAACTTCCATTAAACAGACTACGAATATATGAAATTTGAATTATCGTTTTTATTGACTAAACGCTTTGTCTGGAACATTATTGCAATACACAGGAGTTGTACCTGTTCCTGTACAACTCCTGTGCGTGACATGATAGCAGGAAAGAACTGTGCTGCATTGGAGTGTGTGTATTTCCCACTATCCTGCATATGTCAGTATCCCGGACTGTACAGTATCTGTCAACTGCAGTGTAGGCATCGCACTGCATAAGAACATAAATCACTTGCCTCGTTATCTCCATAAATGTTCGCCATTTCAAATAAAATTTCCGGTCCTACTGCGCAAGTCCTGTATACTGTATGTCATGGAGGCCTACTAATTATTTGTAAGGTGAGGAAATTCATTACGTAAGTTAGATTTGAGCTTCGTGTAAATTCGGGGGTTGTCCCTGTGCTTAACAAATTAAGCACTACGCCATGAAGGTGTATGGGGGGGTGGATGTATAGATCCACATTTTCTTGACCTCGGTACTAGCTGGAGGTGACTGGTCAGCTTCACGCCCCTGTCGCTTTATCCCCAGAGAAAGATCCCCCCGCCCCGGTACCCATTGGATAGGAGGTTGGGTGGAGAAGACTTGGACAAGAGAAAATTCTTGACCCTACCGGGACTCGAACTCCGACTTCTCCGTCGTCCAGCCTATAGCCAGTCGCTATACCGCCTACGTTACATTGTAATAATAATAATAATAATAATAATACAGGCGTACGTAAGCCTATTTTTCAAATTATTCGAAGTAATGGTTAATCCAGGGCCTCTCAAACTTCCTGAAACCGTGACACCTAAACTGACATGCAAATTTATGGTACGACAGTGACGCATCCGGAAGGTCGCGGATTCAAGTCCCGATGAGGTCATTTGGATTTTTTCAATTGACCTAATCCTTCCAGCCGCACTATGGCCCTGGGGTCGACTCAGCCTTTAACAGAAATGAGTACCAGGAATTAATTAAATAATTTTCCTGGGGAGTAAAGCGCGGCCGGCTCGTAGGGCTGACAACCTTACCGCCATCTTCGAGCCGATTGTCTAGAAAATGTGGGACCCTCAACGTCTCACAACCCTATGGGCCTACACGGCCTGGTACAGGGATAGCTTTACAATTTTTACAGTAAGTTATAACATGTTTCCGTATAGTCACAACAGAGTTCCCGAAACATTTCCCCGGCTGCAGCTACGTTTTCCGAGCTATAGACTATTTAAAATTAGTTATCGTGCATTCGGCCGCTCCTCTTACAACAGGATGTGATACCCGGGTGGGGGGGTGTTGCAACCCACAGTATGACAACCATGCTTTAAACAAATTTTACTCCTAAAGTACGGAGCGAGACGTCGCGGTGGGGTATCAGAGAACGAAGCGGAACAGAAGAGGCAGAGGGGGGGGGAAAAAAAAAAAAACTTTATGACCCTTAAGTGCAGGCAACGTTAGACAAAATCTAACACTTTCTTCAAGTGAGTAACTCCAGGTTGAAAACATAGTTTAAGAGATTATGACATAACGATAAACGGAAAGAACAGACTGGATGAAAACAGATGACGGAGGTAGCACGGAATTATCAACCTAGAGGTTACAGAGGAAGATCATGAAGACGATGGGAAGAGGACGTTGAGGCCGGTACACACGAGTTCAGTAATGACAAGCAAGGGGCGACGAGTAATAAATCAACGTCAGAGGTTCAAACCCAAGCGATACTTTTATGGCACAGGAAACTTATGCGTTATCAGTCTCTCTTTAAAAGCGAAAAGCTTCTGATTCCACACCTAACCTTGAAGTCTGACAGATTTGTATGAAGAAGAGCAAACTTCAGTTCCATTTACTAACATATGAGATTCAATTCCGATATGCCAAAACATGTTTCAGCATGAGAAGTAGTAATGTTACAAAATATTCAGTTGAAACAGACCACACAGCAAACAGTACGATTTATATAAATCAGAATTTACTGCAATAATGTGAGGTAAAGTTCTCCCTGTGCTTAACTAATTAAGAACTACACCATGAAGGCGTAAGGGGGAGTGGATGTATAGATCCACGTAATCTTGACCTCGGCATTAGTTGGAGGTGAGTGGTGTGCGTCACAACCCGGCCGCTTTACCCCCTGTGCCCTCTGGACAGGATCCTGTCTGGGCGACTCGGAGAAGAAAAAAATATTAACCCTTCCGGGACTAGAACTCGGATCCCTCAGTCATCCAGCCCGTATCCAGTCGCTATGCCGGCTTCAGTGCAATGTGGTTAAGCCAATAAGAAAGATTTTCCTATAACACGATTCAGAGCTGCCAGATCTACTTATAAAGATCATAAAACATCTTTACTTCAACTGAACTTGCTGGATATGGCTTAACTTAACCCGTGTCTTCAGAAATTATACATTAATGTAAAGGCAGCATAAGCTCGTGTCTATTCTCCTGGCGCCAGTGCTTAATGTGCCTGACTCCTGGATCAAAATACCTTACAGATTTCCCTCTTCAAACTTTGTGAATAAGTGAGCCACGCGAAATGAATAGAAAGGCTGGGGAATTACGAAGTCTGCAGGTTGGCATGGTCTACCTGATATGAATGATGCAATTGATAAACTCTGTAATAAATCCAGCCTTCCCCCATTATTCTCTTAAACAATCCCTTTTGCGAAAGCAGAAGATAAACAATGTTCTCCACAGTGAAATACGAACGAACAGGGACTCGGGGAAAACTCAGGGACTATTTGAAAACGTCTTTATTTAAAGGAGACAGTAATGCTTTACATTGTAAGGTTAATGTTTCTAGCAGATACCAGAAGATGCTGAGGAGCTGACGCGAGGGTGGAACAGTGTCTGTACTATGTATCTGAGATAAGTTCACAGAGGGTCGGTAGGGTAGAGGGAGGAAGAAGGCTTTTCATTAACAGTACGACTGCCTCAGTTAAGGGTGGAGCATATATATAAGAGAAAGCCAAGAGTCTACTGTGTAATATATCGCCTCTAAAATATGGGCAACTATTCATTAGCAAGCCGCTGTTAACAATTCAGAGATAGCTATGTCTTAACAAGGATTACAGTACTTAGGGACTTACAAATTATATGCACACTGACATCGACTCGGTGTCTTGTGAATGGTGTTTCAGTTAATATATTGGGCCGACGGCTTCTTCTGTTGCTTCAGTGGCGTGCGAACCCAATCAAAGCGACGTTATTGTCACCGTGATGCTGCTACATGGCCTAACTGAAATCAGCGTCTAATAACAAAACCCCATAGGCTGAAAACTGGTAATACCAAAGTTCAATACTGGATAATTCCAAGCCAGTTCCATTTTCCAATCAATCCTACAACGTATATTCTTAGATCATCTTAATGTCGTCCACATACAGCCTTCAAGATCTACCAAGTGACCGCTTTCTAAGGCAGCCTATTTTTCCAACCCAAATCTGTAGTTTAAGGTCTTTCATTCTGGTCCGTCACACTAACCAATTAACAATCAAGTTCCTTCCGTCAAATGTGACACTTTTTTAAGTTTTCCACCTCGTCACCACCTGCCTTACATGTTTCGGCTCACCACGGAGCCATCATCAGAGGCATTTATAGTAGAAAAAGAAATCACCAACACACAAAACTTCACTTTGTCCAAGATAGCCACGTTCCAGTTAATTAAAATAATTACAAATAGTTAAAATTACCCAGAGTGTCGGTTCACTAAAAGTTTTTCACACACCACAGTAGCTTTCTTATTTGATTCGTCGTTAATTGTGTAAAATTGTGTTTCGTTATTTGAAGTAAGAATTCTTAAAATCCCTAGAATTCTTTCCCGCTTGGCCCAATCTTTTTGCTTCGGGATGTTGTTGACGTGTGTTGTCTGTAAATAAAAATTGTGGTTTTATTTAGATTGTATTATATAAGTTTTTATGTGTATATACTTTTAAGGTTCAATAACCTTACCTGTCGGTAGTTGATGTTGCTTGTCTGTGTGTTGTGATGCTTGTGTGCTTAAGGAGCGCTGTGTCGTGTGGTTTATGTATCCTGTGTTTGTGACGTCAGTGTGGGGGTGTACGAATCCTGTATTATGAGTTCGAAGAGGTTTTTTTGATTGTTGGTTTCTTTTATCTGTCTTTGTTCTTCTATTAATTTTTTGTGTTTGTTATGATAATATATTTGGAAATCTTCCTTTA
>NW_019737088.1:38030-80867 GCF_002891405.2 Cryptotermes secundus | reverse complement strand
AAGCTACTGTGGTGTGTGAAAAACTTTTAGTGAACCGACACTCTGGGTAATTTTAACTATTTGTAATTATTTTAATTAACTGGAACGTGGCTATCTTGGACAAAGTGAAGTTTTGTGTGTTGGTGATTTCTTTTTCTACTATAAATGCCTCTGATGATGGCTCCGTGGTGAGCCGAAACATGTAAGGCAGGTGGTGACGAGGTGGAAAACTTAAAAAAGTGTCACATTTGACGGAAGGAACTTGATTGTCAAATCTGTAGGTGTTGCATATTACAGCCTTTTGAGCACATGTTAAGTTCGTCCGCATAATATTCAATACTCTGCTAATAGAGCCTACTTCTTCATAGCCTAAGTGCAATTTATTCTTGCATCTGCTCGTAAGCCTCGCTTATCTCTTCTTTTTGTAGAAGGCCTACATTTGTTTACACTTTTTATTTCTACAACGTGATTCTAAATTATTCTCGGAGTTTCCGTGGGCTATAATTTTCAAATCAGAAAAAAATAAAATAAAGCTGCTTACGGAATATGAAAACGCAGCTCCAATAGTCTTACTTGGCAATGCTGCACTCGCCGCATTGATGCCTGAGAGAAAATGTATCATACTTCAAAATGGTGACTGTTCAAAAGAAAGCAATGTACGTACTTTGGTTTTTCGAAATAAAGTCTGTTATCAAAATGCAACGTTGTTACAGAACTCAATATGGAGAAGATCCGCTTTCAGATAATGCTATCCGACGCTGGTTAAAGCAATGTAAAGGGACTGGTAGTGTTCTGCAGTTACAGCTACACCGCATATGCTGGGGAACACTTGGAGGGAAATTGAATGCTGCTTGG
Source organism: Cryptotermes secundus (assembly GCF_002891405.2). Taxonomy (NCBI): domain Eukaryota; kingdom Metazoa; phylum Arthropoda; class Insecta; order Blattodea; family Kalotermitidae; genus Cryptotermes; species Cryptotermes secundus. The sequence goes on along the minus strand of NW_019737088.1, from coordinate 80,033 downwards.
ACATCTCATGTGCCACGAAAGGCGCGCATGTTGAAGTTGTTTAGCATTCTGCAGCATTGTTTCTACAGCAATAAAACTTTTTGAGTTACACTTTCATATTCCGTAAGCAGTTTTTATTTTGTTTTGTTTTTGTTTCCGATTTGAAAATTATAAGTCACGGAAACCCAGACAATAGTTTAGAATCAGTCTGTATTCCCCATTAACGTCAAAAGCAGAAATCGAAACGTGCTCCTAACGTCCGAACTTCCTGTACTCCAGGTTACATTTTAGATATCTTGATCGGATATCAGAATTCGCTAAGAAAGGTCTCACTCGACCTACTTTCGGTATTTTATTATATAAAAATATTAACTTGCGTGAGTCATATAACTGAAAGGGCAGGTCAAATTAAAGGGTTTTTATGTTATTTCTTTCATCACACAGGAACAATCACAAGCTGAAAATTCTGTGTGTTCCCAGTTACACCAGCTCGGTTTTCAGTTGAGCCACAAGTTGACAGCGGTGACGTCAGAAGATAAAATATACTTTCCGCAAAACAGTATAACATTTAGACCGACAACGATCAAAATTAATTCGCCTGACAACTTCCAGCTTAAACCTTTCATCAGAAGCTTTAGTCGAACCGCATTACATAATATAGGACGCACAATGCGCGGACAAATGCAAAAAATATAAAGTAACAGTTACCCATTACGTGTTCAGTTTATGCACTTGAGTATAGCAAACAGAACATCCGTCTGACAAATCCTTATGTGAGTACGCCACTGTGGGCCTGTTCCTTCAGGCTGAGGAGCCCAACACACGGCTCCTCAGGGGATACCATGTCCTTGTGCCAGGGCCATCCTCCGTCGACAAGCGAGAGAGAAGCGTTTCACGCGCATTGACGTCGCTGTCGAGCTCCGCGCATGGCATCAGTAGACAGCAATGCTGTGCACGTAAAGGCAAATGTAAAGCCTGCAACAGGCCGTGGAGGCCAATAGGGATGTGAGACGTCGAGGCTCCCACATTTTCTAGACAATCGGCTCACAGAGGGCGGTAAGGTTGTCAGCCTTACGTGCCGGCCACTCTCTATTTCCCAGGAAAATTCCTGGTATTCGTTTCTGTTAGAAACCGAGTCAAACCCAGGGCCACAGTGCTGCTCGAAGAATTAGGTAAATTGAAAAATCCAATGACGTAACAGGGGATCAAACCCGCGAACATCCGGCTTGTAGTATAGTGCCTCAACCGCGTACCACTATGGGCGTACACAGACATTTGAAATAATATGGGCCTATCATAATAAATCAGCGATAACCAATTAATTTTGTTCGAGCGCAAGGGTACGTCTAGGCCTATTTCAAACAGACAGCAAACTGAGAAGCCTCACGAGAAAAACTGTGTAATTAAATACAAATTAAAGAACAGGCAAATGTTCGCACTGACTGGACCGATTTTACAGATAGGCCTAGACCAAAATGCATAAATATATTGTAATTATAATATTAATAATTAATTTGTATTCCCTAATAGACCATTTATTCCATACGTAACAGCCGCTCTGACATATTGAAACTGTACCTTCTGCCCGCGGAGCGTATTTGTGTCTCTCATATGATTCTCGCAACATACAGCATTTGTTTCTATAAACAGTATTAACCGGTTGATTTTCGTAACGCAAATGTAATGTGTTTCCTGCTAGGTACTAACTGAATTTTCATATATTATTAAGAAGAATTTCAGCCCGTAAGGTGTGAGAATCCGGTCAAACTCATGACAGTTCAAGTGACTAAGCTGCCATTGTAACATAAGGTACGCGGTCGCGCCCAAGCTCAAGCGGTTAGTCGCTGGCTTCCCACCGCGGCGGCCCGGGTTCGATTCCGGGTCTTGTCAAGTGGGATTAGTAGTGGACAAAGTGGCGCTGGGGCAGGTTTTCTCCGAGTACTTCCGTTTCCCCTGCCAATCTTCATTTCACCAATTGCTCCACAATCACCCTCACTTATCATCTGGGGCTGATACAATAGGCCAGAAGTGACCGCAGTACAAGGGACTTGGTCCCACCCCACTAGCAATAAAAAACATAAGATACGAGGACTTGTACATAGTGCAAAAGGAAGAATTTTCAATAACGTACCTTATATGCGATACGTACGCTTGACAAAGGTGAATCCTCTTCATAAGAGACAAACTCATCCTCTCGTCAGAGAGGAGGTTACATAAGNTATGGCCGCAAAGTTCCAGTTAAAAAAAAAAAAAAAAAAAAACTCTGCTCGTGAGTCTCAAGAGGCTTGACTCCAAAACAAACTGATTGGTTGTAAACCGCCAGTCGTAAAGTAACTCTGACTCTTACGCAGTCCTTAAACGGTTACACTCTGACTGGCCTTCTTAAGGTGATTAAGACACACGTTAAACGGCGTATGCAGTGGAAGATAAGCAATTTTCATATATCCAGTTGTGGGCATATTCAATAGAAATAGTAAATGCATGTACTAGGGACCCCAGGAATTTCATCTCTGTCGAAACCTCCAATTCTCATTTTTATTTTCTTTAGTGGGGAGGGGAGGGTTCCGTAATTTTGATGTTTCCCCTATAACTACTCCTCGTGAAGAATGAACAATTTATAAAAGGGCAATGTTATTAAATTAATACGATGCTGATAAAGCCGTGGACTGAACTGAACTTTTCTCACTCTAGTGATGGAACATGAGAGTGCATGTTATCAGTAGGTGCTAATGTGAAACTCAAATTTCGCAGTGGAGTGTGGAATTTTGTTGTGAGCATTTGTCTTCATTTCTGCCGTCCTCCCAACGACGTCATATTCAGTAATCCACTGGTAAATATTAAACATGTCTACGCGTTGCTCCCTTCCACATTAACGGCGCTGTCGTGAGTTGTGGGCCGTTTACTGCATTTCATAACGGATTAAACTACGGCTCGCGACCTCAAGTTTCTTAAACCTCGAGTCATTATGCTGCAATGTAATGTCACGTGTCCGGGGTTCCGTGACTAATAATAATGGGTTCTGCATTGTGTGATTGGATTTATTGGCACTTCGATTACAATTACGGGATAGCGTAGTCGGTATAGCGATTGGCTACGGGTTGGACGACCGAGAGTTCGGAGTTCGAGTCCCGGTAGAGTCAAGAATTTTCTCTTCTCCGCGTTGTCCAGACCGGTTCTAGGGCCCACCCAGCCTCCTATGCAATTAGTACCGGGGCTCTTTCCCATGGGGTAAAGCGGCAGGGGCGTGAAGGTAACCACTCATCTCCAACTAGCGACGAGCTTAAGAAAACGTGGATCTATGCATCCACTCTCCCATACGCCTTCATGGCACATGGACAACTCTACCTTTTCCCTTTTTCTATTACAATTACAACCAATTATAACAGCTCCCGATCAAAGACTCGCTCTATTCCTTACTGGACTATGAGTGTCTTCCCTTCCTACTGTGACTGACTTGGTTCTGATTTACGAGTCGGTCACTCCTTCAGCTTCCGTTGTCAGCTGGCTAACACGCCACAGCCGAACACTCAACTATTCTTAACGAACGAATCCGAATGAATTCACGAACGAACTCTCTTTTATAACTCAGGGCGAAGCGCAGATAAATCACCATCTCAAAAAGTTCATCTGTTATACTCTGTGTTTATCCTTTGCTATAAAAATGTGCTTAGCGACTTGTTATCCGGCAACGGAAGTCCTTCCACTGTTGACTGCGTAATTTTAGGAACGTATTTACTGAACCGTTATTTAGCACTGGTCATATTCATCACAGTAAGTTTGTTTGCAGCTCAGTACAATGTACAAAAGTTGACGGCCAAAATTCTCCACCTTTTTGCGGGACCCCAAGGTCCACTGCAGTGTGCACAAAAGCCTTGAACCTGATCATGTCCTGAGCCCGTGGAATTGAGCTGACACCGTTACACTCTGTTTGTTTAAAATATTGTGACGTATTTGCGCTTTGCAGGACACCCCACCTCCAGCGGTGACGTAACAGCATCGGAGCAACTGCCGCTGCTACTGTAACAGGCCAGTCAACACGCCTGCAAACACGGCGTTTACGCAACAGTGAAGCGATGTGGGTTTTCCGCTGTCCGACTGAGGGTTTATAAGAGTAACTAGATAGGGAGTAAGCAGTCAGTTGCAGTCTAGCATTCGCAGAGTCCAGTGAAGTCCAGCAGCTACGAGTTGAGTTGCATCGAGTGAATGGAAAGGACTACATCAGAAGGCGTAATTGTGATACTGCAGATGGCACTACTTGTGTGATTTCAAATTGTGTAATTGTGATACCGAGTGGAATAAATTCGCTACATTCAAGACGGCGTAAAGCTATTTGTCGCGTGATATATACCCAACACGTGACACTATATTTTAATATTAACATTTCCCAATGCGAGCTATATGTCCAGCCCATCTCATCCTCCTTGATCTGGACACCCGACTGATATTTAGTGTATAATATCTACACATTAAGAAGCTCCTCTTTATGTAATTTTCTTCAGCGTCTTATTCTTCTTCTCTCTTAGGTCCAAAAATTCTCCTTAGGATTTTGTATGCCGGGGGGGGGGGCGCAGTAGAGTAGTTAGTTGAGACACTGTGCTAAAAGCTGGAAGGTTGCGGATTAGAGTCTCGATGAGGTCACTGGATTATGCAATTGACCTACTCCTTCCAGCCACACTGTCTCCCTGGGGTCGACCTAGCCTCTAGCAGAAATAAGTACCAGGAATCTTCCTGGGGGTAAAGAGCGGCCGGAGCGTAAGGCTAACAGCCTCACCGCCATCTGTGAGCCGATTGTCTAGATAATGTGGGAGCGTCGACGTCTCGCAGCCCTATGGACCTCCACGGGCTGTTATAGGGATAGCTTTACCTTTACCTTTTATCTGTACGTAGATACCCACAATAAAATGTTTTCCCTCCTTGGTTTAGAGACCAAATTTGACACCAATACAAAACATCAAGAAAACTTCTAAGTTTGTATTAGTAAATTCCAAGCACTATGCAATATTTCGCAACATTTTGGATATTTTCTTTTACGGCGAGATCCTACCAGTCCCACGAACAACCACCAAGATGGAGGAGCACCCCTTACCGGCTGTCCACAACTGTTTATGCATTGTGCTCGCAGCTACCCTCCATATTTGGAGATCGCCTTCACCCTATGAGATTGGAAGACACGTTTTAGTGTGGTGACAAGGGAACCACTTAATCTGGCTCCATACAGCATACGTCGTGCTTTCCCAACACCCTGTCCCTCGTGTACAGGGCCTACAGGGATCTGGGAGGGGAATTCATTTGTGAACGTCAGCTACCATCTCGCGGGCGGCGTGTTGCATTCTTCTCCTGTTGTCAGCGTCGCCTGGGATATTTGTCATATTCAGAAGCCATAATTCATTACGGACGAAACACAGGCTATGCGCTGTCATTAGACTGGCGCCCCCTAACCCGTGTTGTCATGTGACCCACATAATGAGACACACACACACACATTCACAAGGAACTGTATAAAAAATGTACTTGTCTGAGCTCCACGAGCCGACCGACGAGCTTCGTTTGACAATTCCGAAAACACCAACTGCGTCTGTCTTGTAGTCCTTATCTTAGATTTCATAAATTCTCTGTCTAGTTGTCAGAGTTCCTGCCTACAGATCCAGAGGTCCGGGTTCGATTCCCGGCGCTACCAGATTTTCTGAGAAGTAGTGGGTCTGGAACGGGGTCCACTCAGCCTTGTGAGGATATTTCAAGGGAATAGCGGTTCCGGTCTAGAAAAGCGAGATTAACGGCCGTGGGGATTCGTTGCGCTGACCACGCGACACCCTCTATCCGCTAAAGTTGGCACTAATTTCGCCGACAAGCGGCGGTGCTCGGTCGGTATTTTTCCCTTGCGGAGTAAAGCCACGGATCTTCTTTTGTTTTCACTTACTCCCATAGCGTGAGACCTATCAGCATGTCCCGACATACACTGAATGAGATAACATAGCAATAAACATTACGTCACAAGAAGCTACGCAATTTGTTTTTCTCACCAAGTATTGTCCAGGAGCATATCATGGAGGAGTGTGACGCGTAAGAGAAAACAAAAATGCTCACAGAGTTTTCATCTGCATACCTAACTGGAAAAGAACGCGAATGACGTCTAGGCATAGATGGGGAGGCCGTATTTAAGTTATCTTAGAGAAACAGAGTATCAGAGGTGGAGACTTCATGAAGCTCAGTTAACATTGGATCTACAGGATTTTCTGGCTGTACTCTGTAATTAGCCGGTCACGGTAGCTGAGCGGACTAAGGCATGTACCGTCTTCGCTTGCTCGGAAGCCGGGATCGTGGGTTTGAATCGCACTCAAGGCATGGATGTTTGATGTGTGTATGCTTTAATTCTGTGTTTGTGTTGTCCTGTGTTTAGGTAGAGGCCTTACGATGAGCTGATCACCTGTCCAAGGTGTCCTACCATCTGTAAAAATGATCATGAAACTGAGAAATCAGCCCTGTGCTTCACAGTGGGAGCGGGAGGAGAGAGAGACTATGTTATTAACTCTGCATTCATGGATTCATAAATATAGTAGTACCTTAACATTTTTACATAAATTATCAGTCTAGCCTTCACAAGGGTTAGAACCCTACATCCCCCTTCAAATGTCTGAGGCGAACAAAAAATTATTTCATTAAAAAATTACTTAGAAAAAAACATTTTATATATTATAATGTGATTTTGTTTTGGTTTCAAAATAACTTACGATACTAAAAACGGACACGTTATTGGTTGTATTTATCGCCTTCGCAGTCCCCAAGAAGGAGCTCACTAACGATATGTACTTACTTTTAGAAATTAGTAATAACTTAACTTTCAATTTACGAAGAGGCATAATTATCAGGATAAATTTATGTACATACTATATTCGCTACTGAATTCATTTCTCTTGCTTTAGATCTTGATAGAAGGTGCGTTTGTCTGCGGTCCTACCCCTGTATCTGTCACAACTACCGCCCTTCTTACTCTGTATTAAACTTGGCACCTCATAAAACAAGCCCAGCTTCTATTACACTCTTACTGCTGGTTCTACAACTTCAGAATATGAGCTTTTCTCCCGTTTCCAACATGAGGAATTAAAGAGAAACCCTTAACTCGTCTTCTATATAGCAAAAGGGGAGGGAATGACGTCTCTTTATTTTCACCTTACTCCAGACTTTATTAGGCCTAAGATCTGAGACATATCAACCCCTGCAGAACAATATGCAGGGACCTGCTTCAACAATCCATAATTCTCTTCTCTTAGTTTTAACACTTGAGGAGGCAAGGCATAGCAGCTTCACAGCTTAATTTGCTAATGTCCGACATAAAAGGAGACGTTTTGCCTTGTACGGTATGAAAATCGTCTACAGATGCTGCTATTCTGCTGTACTGCAGTGCAGTCTCTCCTAACTTGGTTGTGCGTGGTCCCGTAGAGCATGTCACCACTGCTATCCTGTGAATTACGTGTCTGGGTTCATTTACGCAGTGGTGTGTGCCCGTCATTTCCGGTGCAATGACTAGTATATGTACAAATACAGTATTAGTTTCTGGACATTATCCATCGTCTTGTCCGTATCTAAAAACCGTCCTGTTTATTTTCACAACACAGCGTTTCGGAGACTGGATTCTGTCTCCGTCTTCAGGTGAAACCTACTCAGTTGGGCCCAATAGTTAGAGCTAGTCCCTATCTCCAGCACATCTTCCTCCGAAACGTCCGTTAACACAATATCTGCACGGCACCACATCCCAGAAGACGGCATTCTTCATAGTCACCGCCGTGAAAGCCTCAAGTTTACAAATGTACCTCTACGGGGAGGCTACTCATCCACACATTCGACGACTATCCCCTGAAGATGGCGGCGACACATTCCTCCGAAACGTCGGGTGACACAAGATCTTCACGGCTCCACATCCCGGAATACTGCTCTCTTCATCTCTAATGGTGTTTTCAGCCCCCCAAAATTCACTTCGTCAGCACGTAGGAATCTTAGAAGTAAGATATCTCATTCCACGAGAACGCTTTCGGTAAGCCACTTCCAGTACTGACAAAGTGCAAATAAATAGCTCGTAGTATCTATAGATGGCACTGGAGGTTTATTTTAACTCCGTGAAATAAGGTAGCCGCTCAGGATAAAGGACAGCGTGAAGTTACGCGAAAGGCATATCTCGTGTTTAGTATTACGACAGTTAGAAGAAAATACATTGTATTGGTATGATTTCGAAATGATTAACGAACTGAATGAAACTAGACCAGTTTATTAGAATATTATTATGGGGACACATAGACATGAGACCCCACACAGAACGTACAAGAAGCTATCTTTGTCAACCTAAAACATATTTCTAAATATTAAAATTCTTCATCTGGATATGAAATCCAGATATACACAGACTTCGCGCAAGTCTGTAAAGTAGGGTCCAGGGTATAAAAGCGAGAAAACACATTTCTAAACCTTCTTGTGGGAGCGAGTGTAAAAACATGACAAGTTATCTCCTTTTTAACGAAGTCATTAGTCTCACTTATTATTGAAAGCAACTGTACAGTGATAGGGTTCGGAATATTGGCCTTCCGATTATACGTCTCTGCAGCATCTGCAGTCACACGGATAAGACATAAACTTTGAACTACATAATTAATTAATTATCGAAACAATGAACCTATCTTTATTGAGCTATTAATTAAGCCAAAGGGGGAAAGCAGTAAACCTTTTGACTCCAAAATTGTAAAGTATGTTGTTGAGAGAAAAGAAAGAAAAAAGAAAGAGAAGAAATGACAGAATTCTGATTGGTGAGAGAAGTTATAGTTCTGTGACACACAGCTAGTGGGTATGTGTACTGGTGTATATCTGTATTTGGGAGATACCAGGTTCGAATCTGACCGTTCCAGAGGCCACGGTGTCTCCAGATCAAACTGAATCGAAATACTTTATCTGCTTTTGAGGATGAAACCTGCAGACTGATCGACGTAACATTTCATGAAGCTATCCCTGTAAGAGGCCGTGGAGACCCATAGGGTTGTGAGGTGTCGAGTTTCCCACACTTTTCTAGACAATCGGCTCACAGATGGCGGTGAAGTTGTTAGCCTTACGCTCCGGCCGCTCTGTACCACCAGAACGATTCCTGGTACTCATTTCTGTTAAAGACTGAGTCGACCCCAGGGCCACAGTGCAGCTGGAAGGATTACAACTGAAAAATCGAATGACCTCATCGAAAATCGAACCGGCGACCTCCCGGGTTGTATCATAGTACCTCAGCCAACCACGTTATGGCGTGCCCCTCATTGTGCAGCAGACATACGAAATAGAGCGTTCCTACAGCGAGAAAACTGACTCAAGCGACAACACTTCTGAATTTAAACCAGGAGGTTTAACCGGGACACCGAGTGAAAAGATATTTCGTGGATTTCCTCAGTCCCTGTATGCAAATTCCAAGACAGCACCTCGTATTTATCCATGACCGCTTTCCTTCTACGTCTCCTCCACTTCGCCATTCGACGTTATATAGTCTGAGTTGCCGATAAAACAAACAACAAACTAACTCCGTGGCCTGTAGTCCGCAAGCCAACTATACCGACCGAGCGACCGTCGCTTGTCGGCGAAGTTAGTGCCAACTTTAGCGGATAGAGGGTGTCACGTGGTCAGTGAAACGGATCCCCACCGCCGTTAGTCTCGGTTTTCTAGATCGGAGCCGCTACTTTTCCTTCAAATAGCTCCTCAATTATCCTCACGAGGCTGTTTGGAACCCGTTCCAGACCCACTACTTCTAAAAAATGTGGTACTGCCGGGAATCGAACCCGGGACCTCTGAATCTGTAGGCAGGAACTCTGACCACTAGACCAGAGAGGCGGTTAACATCGTTAAATGAAACTATAAATTCTACGATCCTGCTAATAAAACTCAACAATAAAAAGGGTGAAATGTTAATTAAAATCTTCACTCGACGTTGTGACTTATGTCCTTCTTGGATAAATTTCGCTCTCAGGAGTAGACAGCGAGCGAAGTGTCGTTTGTTGGAGCAAGGTGGCTGTAATGATTCATCTCAGCGTCCTATTAGCGGTGAGACAACGCACACACGATAAAGGGGCAATCAATCAAATTAGATGACATGTGGCAAGCAGATTCCATGATTGTGGAGAAGAACGCCACTTCCAAGCACTTCAAAACAGCAAATAAGCGAGGTCCGAGTGTCAGTACTGTCGCATTACAGTGAGTCATGCACAGCCTTCCCCTTGAAACATAACTAGCGAAGTATAAATACAGTAAATTTGTTGTGAGATTTGAGGTTTTCTCGGCGATCACTATGAGGAAAGCAGTCTGTCAGACTGTCTGTTGCACCTGCTCACGCTTGTTTGCTCGCGGATTTCTTCTTGTCTTCTACCCTGAAGATGGAGGCGATATGTTCCTCCGAAACGTCGGTTAACACAATATCTACAAGGCACCACATCCCAGAAGATTGCTTTCTTCACAGCAAATTTGTTGTTTGCACTTCTTTTAACATGCATTTTAGTTTAATTAGAATTTGAGAGGGTTACAGCCCAGAAGACAACACGCCTCACAGTCGCAGGCGTGATAACCTCAAATCCAGCGTACATACAAATTTGTTGCGAAAATAATGTAAGTATAATGTGCATAATAGTAAGCATTCAGACGTGTCCCTTACAAAAAATGTGAGTGACATTACAACGTGACTCGTCTATTATCTCTCTCGTATTCCTCTCTAACATAACTCAAATTACTCATTGAATTTCAACGCGATAAATGAAATACAGGAAACCAAATAAAGCAAATTTGTGTCTTATATGCGTAATTCTTGTCACATTTTTTTTTCTCCTCTTGCTCCAACTTTAAGAGCACAGGGCTGATTTCTCAGTTTCATGATCGTTTTTACAGACAGTAAGACTCCTTGGACGGGTGATCAGCTCGTCGCCAAGCCTCTACCTAAACACAAGACAACAAAAACACAGAATTAACGCATACGCACATCAAACATCCATGCCTTGTGTGGGATTCGAACCCACGATCCAGGCTTCCTAGCGAGTGAAGACAGTTCACGTCTTAGACCGCTCGACTACCGTGACTGGCACATACGCTTTAGAAAATGTCACACCCTGTGTCTAACATCTCTTGTGTAACAGAATTGTATTCCTTGTAATTCCTCCACAGAATTACCCTAACATTTCGTGCATATGTTCACGTATTTTGTAACATTCGCTATAAACTATACTAATGACGACTCAAGTTACAACAAGCAATTGGTCACTCCACTTCACTTCACTTCTCTTATGGAGCTGAGCTCCTCTTGAGGAGCCACCAATTCCCAGCATTTTATGGAACCCGAAGGTTCATTACCTTGTTCACAAGAGCCCTCCACTGGTCTCTATCCTCAGCCAGATCAATCCAATCCCTACCATCCCATCCTATTCTCTAAGATCCATTTTAATATTGTTCATCCACCTACGTCTTGGGCTTCCCAGTGGTCTCTTTCCTTCTGGCTTTCCCACCAATATCCTATAGGCATCCCTCTTAACGATTAATTGGTCACTGTCATTAAGTTATGCATAAGCCTCTAGCGCGGTCAGATGAAAGGAAGTATGGAAGGATGTACGAAAAAGCAGAAATAAGAAATGGGAAGAAAATAAAATCAAAGGAAGAGAGAGAATAAAAATAAAAAAGAACAATGAATTTCATTCAACACTCAATTCCGATTACATCGTGGGCTGACAAGGAAACAGCTAAAACTTCAATGGGAATCCTGCATATAAAGCGGGAGCGGAAACCGCAACGTGTCTCTGTAGATCCACGGACACACAGTTACGAACCTATGAGCTGGCTTTAGAAGCTAGAACCTTCATATATCGAGATTATGAAACGCTGTAACGGTGCGTCGTCAAACTAAATGCTGGGGCTTTTATGTCCTGATAGGACGTGGAGGGGCTGGTTTAATCTTTGATGAAGCAATTTACATGAAAAGCGGAGCAGCAAGCGGGGATTATCCTCCAGAAATGTTCTCGATGGCGGAACACGTCACGAAATGGCACAGAGGAAGCTGACGATGGTCGCCAAGCACAATTAGAACATGGGAAATCTACCAATATCTGTCTCTTCATATGCAGTTTTATTAATGCCACTCCTTGTAAGGAATTCTACTTGATTACGTGTTAGAATGTGTTCATACTCGTTGTTTGTGTCTTTGGCTCTATGCAAAATGAGTTTCGGTCAAGTACATGCACTGGAATTTATTTTGTGAGACGAATATGGCGACACGCCGGTCACAGTGGCCGTGTGGTCTAAGGCATGAACCGTCTTCGCCCGCACGAACACTGGGATCATGAGTTCGAATTCCATTCAAGGCGTGGATGTTTGTGTGCGTTTATTCTGTTTGTGCTGTTCCGTGTCCAGGCAGCGGCCTTCCGATGGGCTGATCCCCTGTCCTACCGACTGTGTATAAGATTAAAAGACTGAGAAACTGCCAAGGGTCAAAGTGCTGTACAGCCACAGAGAAAAAGAAATTATGGTGACATGATGAAATTAGTCTATTATGATCGACTACACCCATGAAGGTACTACATCAGTATTTTTTATTATTGCTAGTGGGGTGGGACTAAGTCCCTTGTACTGCGGCCACTTCTGGCCTATTGTACCAGCCTCAGATGATAGGTGAGGGTGATTGTGGAGCAATTGGTGGAATGAAGATTGGCAAGGTAAACCGAAATACTCGGAGAAAACCTGCCCGAGCGCCACTTTGTCCACCAAAAATCCCACTTGACCAGACCCGGGATCGAACCCGGGCCGCCGCGGTGGGAAGCCAGCGACTAACCTCTTGAGCTATGGAGCGACCTCGACTACATCAGTAACTAGAACACTTCTATTCTATTCTATTCTTCTATTCGCTTAGTGGGAGGTGGAGTCCAACTGGCTCCACTCGGCACGGCGGCCACTGATTGGCCTATTGTAGCCTGCCCCGAGTGATTATGATGATGGAGTATTTGCTAGAATGAAGATTGGTAAGGGAAACCGAAGTACTCGGAGAAAACCTGCCCCAGCGCCACTTTGTCCACCACAAATCCCACTAACCAGCTACTAACCGCTTGAGCTATGGCGCGGCCCTAACTTGTTTAAGTTAGTAACTAAGTAACTAAGTGACTAAATCAATAACTCACTAAACTAGCAGCATAACTTATTTGAAATGTCAGAATCTGAACATTCAACACCGTCCCGAGCCTGTGCAATCCACCTCCATCTTCACAAACTGTTTCCCTAACACTGAATGTAATGTACCTTACACTTTCTCCTTGGTTCGAAAAGGTGTGGAGGTTTGCATGTTGCACTAGTTCTTGAACGTATCTGCTACCTTGCTCATTGCAGCTAAGAAAATAAGCCCATGATTAGTTGACTAACTCTCTGCAACTGAGTCCTTCTTGAAAAGCCTCCAGTCGCTCAGCTACTCAGGAATTTCCCAGCATTTTATAGAAACCGAAAGTTCATTGCCGTGTTCACAAGAGCCCTCCATTGGTCGCTATCCTGAGCCAGATGAATCCAGTCCATAACAACCCAATATATTCCTCTAAGATCCATCCCAGTATTATTCTCCCACCAACGTGTATGGCTTCCTAGTGGTTTCTTTCCCTCTGGCTTCCCCACAAAAACCGTATATGCAATATGCTTCCTCCCTATGCTTGCTACATGCCTTGCCCATCTCACAAGGAACTTTTCTGTAGATAACACCATACTACTTCGATTTACCTCTTCATAAGTTACAATAAAATCCTAACGATGCTGTTTGAAATGAATGTTTTCGCTAGCTCAAACACTGAGATCGTGGGTTCGAATCCCACGCAGGGCGTGGATGTCTGTCTGCTTTTGTTTTGTGTTTGTGTTGTCCTGTGTAGGACAAGGAGTGCTACCGACTCTCTGTAAGATTCATATCTTCAGAACTATTTCTGAGAGGGCCTAATCCGTTGAGGTACCAGAATACGGGATTGCGTCAGCTCGGTGCGCCGATAGAACAGACAACTGGTTGTAGGTAGTTCTAATTCTGCCGGAAGGCGGAACGGTACTAAATACTGGGATTGGGCAGTGAGAACACGGAACCCCTGTGCTTTCTGTAAGTGTGGATGTTAAGGAAAACGTGAAGATGCCCATGCTCCGAAGCAGCAAACCCTGAAGGCGTACAGAGGATATGGAAATAAAATCAACTGGGTTTGTCACTTTTACGGCCGTGGAACGGCAACTAAAGAAAATCGAAATGCTTTGCTTACTGGACAACATATTATTATGCGTTCACAGAGGTTTCTGAGGTATTATTTTGGAAGTTTTCGCTGGCTTCTACGTAGGCATTCTGAACAGACAAAATGAAGTACAATGGCTTGAGATTACTCATTTCTTGAAGTTGTCTATCGTCCAGTGTTCTAAAGGTTTCGGAAACTCGACCTGTTTCCGTCTTCAGGTGAGAGGGTGGGAGATACCCACTATATTGGGTCCGTTAGAAAGAACTGCACTCACTCACTGGAAGACTGACTGAGTGACTGAGGTTAGCTTTTTCTACAGGACTCAACAGAATAGAATACCTCCAACAGACGCAGTTTCCGAAACGCTGTGTTCTTTATAATACGAAGTCAAGAACCCCAGCAATCCCGAGTTTTATATACCACAGACAGAATCCTTTAGTATCTAAAGGTACACAAAATTAAATATGTATATTACGATGGTTTGAATTACGGGGCCTCATTAATTTATTTGTTTTACTGCATTCTTATTTGTATTGAGTGATGGAACTTGGGCAGTGAAAACGTCTCTTCGATGCCAATAACAAGGATTCATGCAGGCGTTCTTTGCTGCTTGTGAAATTACAAGCTAGGGCCTAAGATGGACGCGCATGACCTCTCAACTACACACACTGTATGCAAGCTTAGGTTTGGTGGGCTGGCCCGTGAGGCAGGGGCATGGCTAGACAAGACAGCGTGGTCACGAGCTCGAACCCTTACACAATATCCGCACGCATAACATCTCTCCAGTTACAATATATCTGATATGAAGGATCGTAACAGCGGAATCCCTCATTCTCAAAATAAGATATGTAAGTCTCCTTGGACACAATGTGTCTGGAAGAGAATCAGTCACTTCGTTGATTTTTTCCTGTCACAATGACATTTATCGACCATTTTTTTAATACCTTTTGGGAGTAGTACGTTATGGTGGTGTGAGTTGTATTAAGTTGGCATGAGATTCCTGATTTTGCGTTTAATATATTTTGTGGGTGTGAAACTTTATCTGCCGATCATAATGGGCGCGCAGTTTAAGGCATCAACTGTATTAGCCCGCTCAACCACTGGTGTCGTGGGTTCGAATCCCACTTTAGACATGGGTGTTTGTGTGAGTTATTCTGCGTTTGTGCTGTCCTGTGTGCAGGTAGCAGCCTTGCGACAGGCTGATCCCCCATTCGAGGAGTCCTGTCGACTTTGTAAAAGATCAACAGATTGAAAAGGAGGCCAAAGCCCAACAAAAAGCTGTAGAGCCATAGACAGATAGAGATAGATAGATGGATAGACGAGAAGACGGGTAGACAGATAGACGGATAGGTAGGTAGAAAGATAAGATAAGATAGATAGAAACTTCATCTGAGAACCAGAGAACATAAACTGAGGGCATTCAAAATACTAAGAAATATATCTGAACCAATAAAAAATACGCAACAAGGGGATGGAGAAATCTACATGTCGAGGGACATCATAATTTGTACTCTTTATCTAATATTAAGCAGGTTTAACAAAGAAGAATGCCAGTTTCCAATTGCACAATAATCTTACCGTAGTCCAGATGGCAGCACAATGCAAGGCGAGAGCCACAACGTGCCATAATCAAGCGAACAGAATAAAATGAACCGAACGCAAGTTTTGTCCGTTTGCAGCAGTGGCAACAGTTGTAAAACCTGTTTTCGCTATCTTGATGTCCTGTCTCATCAGGACACCAGGAATTGCAAACTATGGGCCATCTGAACTGTTTTACTTCAACAAGACAAGTCAGAAGTCTGGCTTACAGAAACATTGGCGACTGATCGCTGTTAAACGTGGATTTCGAAGTGAAAGTAAATTAAATATTTTAGCATAATTCCAGAATGTTTGGGCCTTCTTTAAAATCTGACAGATGTTACAGCTAATAAGAAACGTTACTTGACTCTAATGCAAAGAGAAGGTTATCGCTATGCCCACGGCTATCCCGAGCAATTTCAATTCGGTTCACACTTCCTTACTCAACTTCCGCAACATTCCATGTTACCCTCCCATTCTCGCACGGACCTTCAGAGACTCCTCTTAGCTGAGGTTTCATTACACACTGTTTGCCTTGTTCGTGCTGCATGTCCGACCCATACAAACCATCTTCATATATGGGTAAGTATCCTAACAACATTAAAGTGAAACGTAAATATCACATCCTTAAACCGCGTAGTTGGAGGCAGTGTTGCCAACGTTTCGAATGTATACGCCGCCTCCATCTTCAGGGTCAAGTGAGTAGGCTAAAGTAGGGTAAGTTACTCACTTCGACTCTGTAGATGGAAGCAACTTGTATCTTCGAAACGTCGGCAAAAATGCTGACATCTACGGCGTTTCTATTCTCCTAATTATTGAAGGCAAAATAATGGAACAATGGAAGGTGATAGAAACAGATACAGGAAAATAACAGGCACGAAGAAAGGGAGGATGCTGTAGGGATAAAGAACCATGGAAAATGAGACATAATGAAACACAAAACGGCAAGAAGGCAAGAATGACATAGGAGACTCAAAATGCACATCACAGCGAATTAGTCAAAAGAATAACAAGAATAACGCAGAGAGATGCTGGAGACATGAGAATGTAGCAACTGGACGAAAGAAATGTAATGACAAACGAGATGAAAGGAGGGGTGACAGAGAAGAAGACAGCAAAACAGACTCAGTCAAACAGAAAAAAAGGCGAGTCCATGATTCTACAGAATATAAAAGGACACTAAACGGAACAGACAAATAATAATTGATAAAGACGAAAACTGAAAACCGAAAAAGCTGGTTATCACACGCTCACTCATATAGTAACGTTAGGTGTGTTGGGGGGGGGGCACGAGGCTTCTTCGCCAAGTGAGGGAGGCCCCATTATACGTATATTAGCGTTTGGAAAACAATGCCTTGTGGAGAGTGTTACGGTAGGCACGTTCAGAAATGTAATGACAAATGTACGAGTACATGGAATTGGAAGGCGTAGGCCTATGAGAATATATAAAACAACCGTGCCATTTCAGTGTTGTCTGCTCCGGCTTCAGCAGGTCAGGCAACCCAACTATTTTTGCCATAGAACAGGAAGCTTCTAGCCTCACATTGTGTACAAAAGTATCACACAGGAACGTTATTAAACAAATGTAACGCCATTTCAGAATTAAACGGAAAGCTGTCATTTTTTAATGCTTTCATACGAGTAATATCCCATGCTTTCTCCTGTATTGGTTTACAGTCCTACATGCTATCGAATGATGTTTCGAAGCCAACGTTTAACGTCATCACCCACGAATTCCACGCATAAATAGTCAATTATAAGCAGTCTCTTTTATGTGATATACTACAGTTAATATAGCCACATACATATACAGTATTAGCTATCAGTACTCACATAATAGATACGATACCCTGAAGAAATACTGATAGTTCGTTCATGACCTACTATATAACTTATGTTCATGCTAAATGTTACCGCTCGACAATTATTTTCTACGGTAGCCTGAAACTGCATAATGGCATTGCCAAGTCTTGCACACACACACACACACACACACACAAGAATGGATAAGTTAGTTTGAGCATCGCAAAACCAACTTAGGTTCAGTGGTCAACATGAATTTACAGGCCTATTCATAACACTGTCATAATAAATAAGTAATTTAATTTTTTTATTTTAGCAAGCACATTTTTGCAAAACTCCAAATATCACATATGACGGAAATGCGCACATGAAAAGTAAGGCAGCCTGTATATTTTGCAGGTACAAGATTCCGGGTTATTAGACCAGTGATTGTGATATTTTACAAACTCGTTCTAAAATGTTTTATTACAGACACTAATTATTATTTGGAACTCTTTAAACTGCTGTTAAGACGGCGTACTCCTGAGGTACAGAATTCGAGGTCAGGTCAGGCCAAAGTCTCAGTGTTAAATGCCAGTACTCAGATTTGCAACGGGAGATGAGAGAGAGTTAGAAAGGAACTTATAAGAATCACAGATATTCGAAAGGAACTTTAAACAAACAATTTATCTTCACCTGAAGCCTTTGATCACCTAATCTGTGGTAAGATTTTCAACCACATTTAACCTGTTTACGCCTTATGAAAAGTATATTCAATATTCTTCTCAGTACCGTGTACCTTTGGGTACCATCAGAAAAGAAGAGGTCTTGACTATTAGTGCGAACTCTAAGACAGTTGAGACTACTACTATAATTTGCAATGAATTTCATTTGTTGCAATCTGCATGAAGAGGTCTGTATCCGATATTGAAGGCCAAATGACAACGGACTGCATGACCAAACCGGTGGCGGCCATCTTGCTTTCCCGGTCTGGCGCCAGTGCGACCATCTTGATGACGTGTTAACTGTGATAGGCGGTGGGCGGTGTGGTGTATCGTGCAAGGTGCATGACTCGCTCCGCCCCAAACAATAACAAGTCTTAACCCCCCCTCACCAAGCTCTAAATAAAAGAAAAGTTTATATACCTTCGTCATGAACTCCAGTGTTTATCAGTTCAAATGGTAGAGATCAAGACTCAGACAATGATTGTGCATAAATTACTTCTGTTTTTTTGCCAGTCCCCCCCCCCCTTCTGCTGATGTTCATTCAGAATTTGATGGACTCAGCTCAATGGCTTCAAAACGTGACGTCATGTTATACTGAATATCAGTGATTATATTAACTACTGGGTACAGATATTTGTTCAAAAGTTGACTCATGGTGAGCTGGTGAAGAAATTCGTTGTTCTCACAGAGCCCGGAAGGCCATTACCGCGTTCACCAAACCGTGAATTTGACCTCATTGTGAACCTGTTAATTCAAGTCCTATATTTCACTTCATTTGACTTCTTTTTGAGACATGCTTTAATGTTATCCTCCTAATCCACACGTACATCTCATATCTGACCGTTTTCCTTGAGGTAACCCTACCAATCATCATTTACTTCAAGGTAGGCCTTTGTTGGCCTGTTCCTATCGTCTTCGCAGTGGTCCCTCATTTCTTCATCCGCCTGGTTGGTAATTCTTAACTTCTTGGATCAGTCTTGAAAAGTCCGTTCTTATGGCGTGATTATGTCACTCAGTTTTTGTAGTCTTGGACTGTTTCTTCTAAAGCACATATTTGTAATTCATTGCGTGTTGTGATACTGTGTACAAGGTCTGTACATGTAAATCCAGAGATACACGTTGAAAAGTCCATTTCCCTCCTTGCAGATCTATTCCTGACTAATATTTTGACATTTCTCAGCATCAATTCATCTTCTGCTTTTAGATCGCAGGCCAGTCTTGCGGGAAGGACTGCAGAGAAGCTAGGCTTTCATTTGGGGAGAGTTTGTTTGAAAACTGAATCACTGTAGCGTAACTATACAGCACACTTCGTATAACACTACACAGATTCAAGATAAATACGACACCAACGTTGCTGCATACGGAGCAGGTGGTAGCGTAGTTAGTTGAGGCACTACGCTACAAGCCGGAAGGTCGCGGGTCATTCGATTTCCAATGAGGTCGTTGGATTTTTCAATTTACTTAATCCTTCCAGCCGCTCTGTGGCCCTGGAGTGAACTCAGCCTCTAACGGAAATGAGTACCGGAATCTTCCTGGGGGGTAAAGGAGGCCGGCGTCCAAGGCTGACAAACTTACCGCCATCTGTGAGCCGATTGTCTAGATAATGTGGGAACCTCGACGTCTCACAACCCTATGGGCCTTCACGGCCTGGTACAGAGATAGTTTTACAAACCTTTTTATGTTGCAGCATATACATACAGTAGAAATTGTTTTTTTATATCGCCAAATGCACCCCTGGAGTGGCATTCAACAGGCACGTTTCATTTACGCATGGCACATGTACACGAACACAGTTAAATACGCAAGTAACGCAATAACCGGCAGTCACTCAGGTGGTCGAGAGTTGCTTGCCATGTACGTTACCCTAAGGATGGACATCACATAATATCATCATTGGACCCGATCGTGAAGCAGCGCACCAAATTCGCACCATACTGCTCTAATATCAAGATTTATAAACATATTCCCACTTACGCCTAGGTCTGGCCGCGCCATAGCTCAAGCGGTTAGTCGCTGGCTTCCCACCGCAGCGGCCCGGGTTTTATACCGGGTCTGGTCAAGTGGGATTTGTGGTGGACAAAGTGGCCCTGGGGCAGGTTTTCTCCAAGTACTTCGGTTTCCCCTGCCAATCTTCATTCCACCAACTGCTCCACAATCACCCGCACCTATCATCTGGGGCTGGTACAATAGGCCAGAAGTGGCCGCAGTACAAGGGACTTAGTCCCACCCCACTAGCATTAAAGAAAATTACGCCTAGGTCTGCAAAGTGGCGTCCTTTCTTGAGATTTTTACCACGAATATTTTTATGTATTTCTCATTATTCCTAAATGCAACGCATGATTTTCCCATCTAATAGTTACTTGCTTATAGTCCTCAAAAATATCAGGCAAGGGGTACGAAACTATAAAGCTTATCTCCATGCAGTTGTTCACAGCAATTTGTTACCCGACCTCTGTTCGGTTCAAATATTCTCAGCGTCTAGCTCTCAAGCCTGTGGTTTTCCTTCACAGCCTCACATCCATATAAAACTATAGCCTTAGGTCTAATGACTAGTTTCGCTATGTTCTGAACTTTTGTTACTTTATACTGCATGTGGAATAATAGGAGATTCTGAAATTTAATAACCTCCTGATTCGATCTTGGATTGTGGAGCCATGCAATGTACAGGCGACAGGCGTTTACCAAGGAGGAAACCGCTGCCTCTATGTGCCCTCTATCCTAAAGATGGAAACAGCAGGTTTCTTTGAAAACGTTGGTAACCACCTAAAGACTCCAGGACGTCATTATTCAGAAGACAAGAATAAAAGTTTTCGCCACCATGAAAGCCTCCAGTCTCGAGTGGTTATAGTGAATGTCATTTAGATTTGTCACTTCTCATGGATGCATTTAAAATTTAAAATTCGAGACATTTCTTTGGGATCTGTATTCTTCTCAGCTTACAAATAGTGACATTTCTTTGAACCTAAGCTCTTTTAGTTTAACTGGCGTCAGTTTGTCGAGACATCGACAGCGTTTAGTTGTCATTGTGTATTTTTTGTGTTCCCTTTCTTTTAATGTTTCCTTTTTTTCGGTTCCTCTTGAACCGATCTTCATAGGCGTGAAGACGTCGAAGGACAGTTAAGCTAGGTTGATCAGCCTCAGGTAGACGCAACGACTACCTCTGATATGACAATTTTGCCCTTCATTACCACCGCGTCCAACCGACCCTGGGCCCTACCCAGCTTGCAGTTCAAGGGGAGTGGGGCTGTATCCATGGGTTAACCTGTATCTCACCACTTCATCTCAATCCCGTGTCTAGGATTACTATGTGTGGATTTTTATCTCCATGCCCCTATACGCTTTCACGGCGTGGTGGTCGGTCACAAAGGAAGCTTTATCTTTAGCCTATCATAATATAAATTTCACGTGTCAGGTCACCATTTTGTTAATATACTAATTTTCACCTAGGCCTAACCTTCCGAACCCTATGCTGATATGGAGCTATTCTTATATCTGATTAAAATTCGCAAGGCCGCCATGTTGGTGACAAGGATTAAAAGTACAGAGATGCAGTAACTTTTAACTTCCATGCTATTCAATCAGATTTTCGCGCAAGCCTGCCAATTAGAGTCCATTATAGGCTATTTATCTCACCTGTAGGGGTATGGCTCTTAAACACTGGGTAACATTACTTAGGCCTATATCAACCCCTAATACAAACCTATGGCGGGTATGTTCAGTTGTGTATCTAAACTGGGCCACTACGAGCAACAGCTTCTATATATTTTCTTTTATTGCTAGTGGGGTGGAACTAAGTCCCTTGTACTGCGGCCACTTCTGGCCCATTGTACCAGCCCCAGATGATAAGTGAGGGTGATTGTGGAGCAATTGGTGGAATGAAGATTGGCAGGGGAAACCGAAGTACTCGGAGAAACCTGCCCCAGCGCCACTTTGTCCACCACAAATCCCACTTAACCAGACCCGGGATCGAACCCGGGCAGCCGCGGTGGGAAGCCAGCGACTAACCGCTTGAGCTATAACGCAGCCCTCAACTAACTAACTAACTAACTAACTAACTACTAGGAGATGAGTCCTTCTTAAGAAGCCTCCAATTGTGCAACTCCTCAAGAAGTTCCCAAAATTTTACGGAAACCCGAAGGTTCATTACCGTGTTCACAAGAGCCCTCCATTGGTCCCTATCCTGAGCCAGATCGATCCAATTCATACCATCCCAACCTACCTCTCTAAGATCCATTTTAATATTGTCTACTCACGTACGTCTTGGTCTTCCTAGCGGTCTCTTCTCTGCTTCGTATTCAGTGAGCCCAGAAACCGGATATCCTGACTGAGAGTTATCGTGGTTTCCCTCAGTTTCTCCGGCGAGACAACCTCAAAGTAAGATACAATTGCCTCCCTCCACATCCTGTCAATTCAGTCTCCACTAACAATTCTTCATTCTATTCTAAACAGCGCGAGCTACCGACAGCGTCGTTAAACAAAATAAAATACACATAACTAAATAAATAGAACCAAATAAAATTTGAGGTTTACGCAGCGGTGGTTATAAGGAGTTCTATCTTCTGGGGTATAACGCCGTGCAGCCCGTTGAAAGTGAACCTACGTTTCGGAAGATCATCTCGCCTCCATCTTCAGGGCAGAAGAATAAGTCATGCAAGAAACCATCCATGAAAGCATGTTCAACGAACTACACGGCATTATATCTCAGAAGATAGAGCTTTTTAAATAAAGCTAAGTTTTCCAAATGCGTTGCTTCGTTGGGGACAAAATTTTGTATACATTTCTAAATTTCCCCCATATGCACTACGTGACAAGACCATCTCATCATCCCTTATTTTAATTACTTCAACAGTAGGCTGATTAGGCGAAGTGTGGAAGCTATGGTG
This sequence comes from Cryptotermes secundus, assembly GCF_002891405.2. Lineage (NCBI taxonomy): Eukaryota > Metazoa > Arthropoda > Insecta > Blattodea > Kalotermitidae > Cryptotermes > Cryptotermes secundus. Next base: position 56,855 of record NW_019737088.1, on the reverse strand, counting down.
GCTTCATATGTAGCCTTTTGCTACCGGGTAGAGGATACGGATAAATGTCTCTAATGCGTCAGTGCTGCGCTGCCTTTGAAGTGGGCGCCGCGGGAGAGGCAAGCAGACGGGGCCAGCAAGGCCTTCAGTATGCGAGGTGATGGATGTTCCGATCTGATCGCCAGAATATGTCAGACGCTTCTCTAATGCCCGGCTGCCTTTGTCCCCAGCTCTACATGTCCCCACGGCCGCCAGGAACAACCTTTCTCCCTAAACACATTATCTGTTCTCACAACGGTTCGATCTTCAAGATCTGAACCACGGCGAAAACGCTGAGGTAAGAAACTCGGTCAGTTCTTCTAAATTCGCCAGAACCTTACAGTTAACAAACCTTAGCAACGAATAGAAAAATACAACTAGCTAAGTAACTCCAACGAGTATGTTTCTTCTTAAGAATTCTGTATTTCAGCATCTTGTTGCAAATCTTTAATTAAAAATGTCTATGTATATTGCAGTCCGTCAATAATGCAACAATTATTCCTTTTTTTTTTATTCCTCCAATTTCACCGTTTAACATTTAACACAACATATTTCTGCCACAGGTGACCATCTTCAGGTGTCTTAATATATCGAAGCTGCTACATTGCGCTGATGTGCGCTAAAACCACGCGCTGCAGTCCACTTAATAATAAAATAAAAATAATTAATTAAAATCCATTAAAATTTTCTATTACAAATTTTCTCATTACTTTTGTAAAATTCTATTCTACCTCATAAGGAGCGTCGTCTGCTCGTTTAGAGCTATGTGATTTATTCGAGATGTTTTATTTCAGCAGCTTATTATTATGTTCGTTAGCCCGTTGTTTTGCTACGTCTGCAATCTGCTCCTTCTTAAGAAGCTACTAGTCATTCATCTGGCTAAGATATTTTTAGCCCTATCGGAACTGAATTCTTCATTGCCGTATTCACAAGAGCCCTTCTTTGGACCTGAATCTCAGCAGAATAAATTCAGTCAATATTTTCTCACCCTTCATTTTAGGCCTAAATGTTTTAAGTTGGTTATTTAATGACACTCTCAGTATTGGGACTACATAGCGTCGGATTATTAATATTAGGCCTATGGGTATATAGGCTATACAGTACAATTTGCAGTCTGTAGCCACTTGCTCACGCTGGTTCCTCGCTTGCGGATTTTTCTACCCTGAACATGGAGACGATACGTTCCTACGAAACGTCAGTTCACACAATATCTACACGGCTCCACGTCTCAGAAAACGGAATTGTTCAAAATTTTGTTTGATTTACGACGATTCTATATTTAATTTAGGAAGCAAACTTTAAAATGTTAACACGAGAAGCGTTTGCTGCGTTTGAAAACTACGTAGAATTTTCTGAATATTAGCGTGATGTTTCCTCTAGAGTGCATCACGTAATGAGCATGCGCTGGAGCATGGCATCAACGCAACTATAAAGTGAGGTTAAGTGATACAACAGTAAAACAAGGGGTGCAGACTTCACAGAATGTAGATCACTGTCAACAAATGGCGGGTTCCGCTAATGGCTCATGGCACACATTTTCCTCCAGATTCTTGAATCTACATGATTAAGCTACAACTAGGAATTAGCCAGTTCCATGAGGCAGAGTATTTGAGAAGGCAACAGTAGTTCGGGACGTCAGGAAAGTCCCACTAATCCCTTGTCTGAGGCAAGTTAATCGAGTCTACTCCTTCCGATTTCATTTAGTTACGAAACATTTTAATAATATTGTGGCGTGTACAGCCGTTGCTATGCAAGAGACGAATAAACAACGGTGTTATGCAACCCATTTCAAGACAACGGAACGGCAAACACGTCCCCACGGCAACGAATACGCAGGAAAAAATAGTTACTGTTGGAAACGGTGTTTTCTATTCGGTTCGTGCAAAGTGGTTATAAGGAAGACAACTGGGGAAAACCAGTGAGTTGAAAGTCAGCCTGTGGAGGTTGGTGTGAAATGGCCGCCAACCTGGCAGTTGTTAGTTGAGAGTTGAGTTCTGAACGGGACGCTGTGAAGGTAGAACCTGAGCGCGTGAAGCTGAAGAATCTCCATTGTTAGAAGGCGTTGCCAGGGAACGGCTGATGAAGAGACAGCTTAGCGGGTGCTGTGGTGATTTGTAAATGTTGAGGTTAGCGATAACGCTGTTGTTACTTGTAGTTCCGAGTGGTGTGTATAAGTAGTCAATAAATCCATTCACCCATCCATACACCGTCTATATTCACCCCTAAATCGTGACAATATCCTTCTGTCTACGCAAAATCCTCAAACTGTCTCCTTCTTTCAGGCTTTGCGACTAAAATGTACAAATTTCTCATCACTCCCATGCGTGCTACAAGATCCGTACATGATTTGAACTCTCTAACAATATATCAGGAGCACGTATAAATTATGAAGCTCCATATCATGCTATTTCCCCCAACCTCTTGTCACTTCATCCCTCTTAGGTCCGCATGTCTTATTCAGAACCGTGTTCTTCTGAGACAGGCCCGATTCGTGCTTGTCACTTAAAGCGCGGGAAACCAAACGCCATTGCCACATAAAGCATTAGGTAGAATTTTAGTTTTTGTATTTTGATGATTAGGTTTCTAGACAGGAGACTGGAAGAATTCTGAACGGAATAACAGCAATTAATTAATTAATCTATTCTGAATTCTTTCGTGAATGTAATTTCCAATTGTTACTATCACACGTAGGGACGATGAAGGTACTGATTTCGAATTTTAACTATACGGTTCTGCCTGATATGTAATATCCCTGCTTGTAAGGTCACTTCCATTTCAGACTTAAATATACACAAAGAGGTACTTGTCTAATTTACACATTAACGTCATCCCATCTTTCAAAGTGTTTTACACTGGAAGAGTTTTGACATATGGCTTATAACATAACTTAGATATCATAATAATTTTATTTTTTTAATTGGTGCTTAAAAATGATAACCCAGAAACTGGTTTTGCCGGACTTTCGGTTCAAGAGTGAGGTTTATGTCTTTCTAAAACAAGCTGCATTCTGTTTGTGATTCGTCAAACAGAGAAGCACGGAACAGACTGTGAACTCAAACAGCGACCGATTACAAGCCCACTGCTTCCAGCAGATTCTCAGAACAGGCAACATTAGAACACCACAGAGGTCACGCAAAGAAATGGTTGAACTGTTCGTGCACACAAACTACAAATGGCGACTTTATGCAGTCCATCGCACAAATTGCCACCCATTGGTACAAACCAGATACACATAACATGTATAACACACTCCTAGGTAACCACAGAGTAACTACATATATCAGGACCGCGCCATAACTCAAGCGGTTAGTTGCTGGCTTCTCATCGCGGTGGCCCCGGGTTCGATCCCGGGTCTGGTCAAGTGGGATTTGTGGTGGACAAAGTGGCGCTGGGGCTCCACAATCACCCTCACCTATCATTTGGGGCTGGTACAATAGGCCAGAAGTGGCCGCAGTACAAGGGACTTAGTCCCACGCCACTAGAATTAAAAAAAACTATACATCAGCCCGTTTTAAAGAATCCTTCTTCAGAGTTTATACAAGAAATGCCTTAATTTCACCGAACTCGAAGGTTCATGGTCGCTTTCGTAACAGCCAATCACTTCACTGCATCTCTAGCCAGTTGAATCCAGTCCACAGTCTCATGCCATACACGTCTAATACAGATTTTCATTTTCTACCCATCAACGTCTAAGCCTCAAAAAAGGTTACTGAAATGCACACAAATTCTAGTTGGAAAAACTGAAGGATGAGTTAAAAGAACTTCAGCTACAGAGAGGGGTTTCTGTACTTCCGATGGTGCGGATTTGTATAAGCTGTTCAAGTAACTAACACTGGGCCTATTTCATGGAATTGAGTCCGGTTTAGAAATTGGTACCTGTCCACACACTCTCCGCCATTTGTGAAGCCCATGGATTAATTGCCACGTTCTCAAGATCCTCTCCTGAGTCAGCCGAAACCAGTCCCTACTCTTACCCTGTACTGTTCTAAAAACAATTTTAATATTATCATATGTCATTACACGTATCTCCAATCTTTCCCACTTATGCTACATGTCCCGTCCATGTTATCGTCCTTGCTTAGATCACTCTAATAATACTTTGTGAAGAACATAAATCGTAAACATCTTGTCTGTCCCTTATGAGAAAAATTTGCTCCTTGTTACCCCTTTTCAAACTCCATGTTCTTCTACGTCGCAAGATGCAAAGTTATACGCTCTTACAAAACGACAGGCAAATTGTGTATATTTCAGTATTTAGGACAAATATTAGGTTTCTGGGAAAAATAAACAGGACGACGGATACTGTCCAGAAACACAATATATGTACTAATGTACCATTGTCACAAACTTTTAAATCTTATTAATATTTAGTGTTTTTGATAAAAGACCAGAAATAGAAGAGTCTGAACGACACGACAGCAAGTATCCATTAAAAGTAAAAAAGGTAAAGTTGTCCCTGTGCTCAACGAATTAAGCGCTACGCCATGAAGGCGTATGGGGGAGTGGATATATAGATCCACAGTTCCTTGACCTCGGCACTAAATGCAGGCAATTGGTCAGCTTCACGTTCCGGCTGCTTTACCTACGGGGAAAGGGTCCCCGTTACCCATTGGATTGGAGGTTAGGTGACAGCAAGTATACCTTACCTCTAGTAACTTTCAACATTCTTTTCCGCTGTCATATTATATATTATAACATTAAACGGCAACTGAACTTACATCCCCGCCTCTGTGTTCTTGAGGACCCAGGCAAGAACAGCGCTTTGTGATTCCCTTCAGAACTTCGCGAAGAGAGTGGAAATAGTATAATATTTCTTATTCCCATTTTCCCCTTATCGACAACTCTTAACTACCTTACTATCTGCCTGATCCTTACAAGCCACTACTAACATCTGCACTTTGCATACGGGACTGCGAAGTACTTCGGGATGCCGGGCGGTGGATGGAGGTTTCCCCGAGCTACTGCCTGCGCCTTCCCCGGTAAGTCTCGCGTCACCGCCGGCTCTTTCTTCTGACTGCACATCATCACCAATTTATGTCCCAAGATTACTTCTCGCTTCGTATTAGCAAATTATATCGTTAAGTATCTCACACTACACCAAATTAAAATTCATTGTGAAGTTATATGTGTGTGCGTGCGTGGGCAATTAGAACATTCATTCGGTGTGAAACATAATATTGTGACATGACTACTTAAACTTTGTTCGTTGGGTGGGAACGGCTCAATAAACAAGACTGCCATCGCTAAGCACCAACAGCGATAATAAGAGAACTGTTGGGAGTGGTGTTTTCCATGTGGTCCGTGCCCAGGCTGTATAGTGAGAGCAGGCGAGACGTAACTTTCGTACGTGTACAGCGGTCCTCGAGTCACACGTGGCTTTCCAAGCATGTACGATTACATAACGAAACTGCAGGCAACAAGCAGAGGTCATACAAAATCATGACAATACGAAATTTCGAGACACCGGAAAAGCCGAAACTCGACGCAGAGGCTTAAACTTAACGGCGGTTCAAGTGACTAGGCTGCCGTTGTAACATGAGCTACATGAGTTAGAGCATGATCTGCTGCGCCAAGCCTAGACTGACAGAGGCCGTGTACATACATACATACGTATATACTAGAGTTACATGTAAAACTGTAAATAGTTGGTGTCCAAAAGGAACTAGACTCTTGACAATTGACTATGTAGAATGCCGACACGTATTATTTTCTTTTATTGCTAGTGGGGTGGGACTAAGTCCCTTGTACTGCGGCAACTTCTGGCCTATTGTACCAGCCCCAGATGATAGGTGAGGGTGATTGTGGAGCAATTGGTGGAATGAAGATTGGCAGGGGAAACCGAAGTACTCGGAGAAAACCTGCCCCAGCGCCACTTTCCCCACCACAAATTCCACATGACTAGACTCGGCTTCGAACCCGGGTCGCCGCGGTGGAAAGCCGGCAACTAACCACTTGAGCTATGGCGCGGCCTTACCAAAGAGTAAATTGAAATGTTTGGGTTAGGAAACATTTACGACAGGTCCGTAACAAAATGAGGCCCTCTCAAAAGAGCGTAAAATTTTCCAAGTCACGGTTTAAAAGAAACACTGATAATGAACTAAAGACACAATGAAAAGTGTCATAAACCGTGTGTACATAGTCCCCGCCTTAGCTGTTGTTTTATTAATATTAGTTTTATGTTACAGTCATGTTCTTACTACTGGGATACAAGCTTTCCCAGGTAGTAAGCGTTCCCGTCAGGGCCCCCAGAAATCTCTTTAAGTTACATTTTCCAACAAAAATTTGCATACTTTCTTCATTTATATGGAGCTGGGATAGCGTGTTGGCATAGCGACTGGCTATGGGCTGGAAGGCCAAGGGTTAGGAGTTCGAGTTCAAAGGGGGCAAGATTTTTTGCTCTCTACGCCTTAAGGACCGGTTCTGGGGCCCACTCAGCCTCCTATCCAATGGATATTTGGGGCTCTTTCCCCGGGGTAAAGTGGCCGGGGCGTGAAGTTGACCACTCATCTCCAACTTTTTCCGAGATCAAGAATTCGCGGATCTATACATTCACTCTCCCATACGTCTTCATGGCGTAAATGTTTCATTAGTTAAGCAAGCGGACAACTTTACCTGTACCTTGTTTATTTACAAAATGATGAAAAGCTGAAATCACATGTCCTAAATGCAAGCCAAACAGGGAAGAAGCCAGCTACCCCTGCTCTGTAGGCTTAACTTTAGAGTCAGTTTAATTATTTAGTAACACTAGTCGAGAGGCAGGCCTTTTAAACGGTACTGACTCTTAAACATTAATTTATAACCAATTATAGAGCTATGTGAGTTTCCTCAGACGAAACTTTGTACTCAGTTCAGCCTTGTAAAACTAGGAGTCTGCTTGGACTAGCGACAGAAACATTCCAGGTTTATATTAACGAGCAAGCTGTTTATTACTTATGCGTTTCATCAGTTCCTGCCGGTATAATGAACCGTCTGTAATAAACAGTCAAGGCACCTCCTGTGTGCTCTATCCGTGACGTCAGCTGCGTAGGCATCTCAAATGAACATCACCCATCTTGCCTTTGTTACGACCTGAAGCTTTAAGTGGTCAGATACGACGCTGTGAAAAGTTTTACTGCTTTCGGGCGAAAGCACCGTACATTCGTGTTTACAACAGAATATCTGTAACAGCGGTTACATCTTTGATATAAACCACAGTTATCAGGACTTCAATAATCCAACCACTGTATAATCCCATAACAAAATGTCTGCCAGTATTTTTCTTGCAACTATTTTATAGAATATATGAAACAAGATTTGTGGAGAACAGCTTGTATCTACGTAAGACATCATCTTAGGCCGTGCCATAGATTACGGGATTAGTCGCTGGCTTCCCACCGAGGCGGCCGGGTTCGAGCGCAGGTCAGGTCAAGTGGGATTTGTGGTGGACAAAGTGGCGCTGGGGCACGTTTTCTCCGAGTACTTCGGTTTCCTCTGCCAATCTTCATTCCACCAATTATTCCACAATCATCATCGTCTATCATCTGGGGCTGGTATAATAGGCCAATATTGGCCGCAGTACAAGGAACTTAGTCCCACCCTACTAAGAGTAATTAAAAAAATAAAAATAAATAGACACAATCTTGCACGATGAATAAATGCTCTGTATAATCTTTTCGGGCGATTCGTCTTGCCACTGTTGAAATAAAACAGTTTCGAAGACATACTTTTTTGCCTCTTTCATCAAAGTTAATGACACAATTATTCAACGGCATACATACAAGGAGAGACTAGTGAAAACCATGAATTAATAATAATACAGTTTGTAGGATTTGAGGATCTCCCACCGGTGGTTCGAAAGAGTTCTGTCTTCTGGGACAAGACGATGTGCAGTGCGTTAAAATTAAACCGACGTTTCGGACAAACATGTCGCCTCCATATTCGGGGTGGAAAAATAAGCCAAGGAAGAAACCAGCGCGAAGCTGGCAGCAAGCGGTGTAGTTTACTTTCAACGGAATACAAGGCGCTATATCCCAGAAGACAAAACTCTTCAATCATACAGTTCATTAATAATTTCTATGTGTAATCATTTTAAGTAGCACAGATTTTAACTACCCGAAGTTCGCACGCTATAATCGTAAACATTCGCAACGCCACCTCGGTCCTTAACTGCTGACACAAAACATTTCATACAGAATGTGTACCGCCATATTGTTTATCAGCATGTTATAAGACACAGGAAGATCTTAATGAAAGATACACATATCTCAAAGAAATATTTCGGTGTCCTAACAATGAGACACACTAGTGTTTCTCTCACCTCAAAATTTCCCACGGCATCTATGTTGGTATTACTGATAGAGAACTGTTCAATGACTGAGGTTAGCTCTTTCCAAGGGACCCAACAGAGTAGGTGTTTCCTCCCCTCACGTGAGGACGGAAACAGATCTGGTTTCCGAAACGGTGTGTTCTCATTTTTTTTCCAATATCGGACGCTGGTTAAAGTCCAAAACCCTGGTAATTCTGAGCACCACTGTAAACGGAAACTACTCGTAAGGTGAAGAAAGCAGTCTTCTGGGATTTAGCACCGTGTATAAGTGGTGTTAACACCACTTATACACTGTGCCAAATCCCAGAAGACTGCTTTCTTCATAGTCACCGCCGTGAAAGCCTCAAATCTTACATAGTGTTCCTCTATGGGGAGGCTACTCAACGACACATTCGACGACTCGAGACGCTACGAATCAAGAAAAAAAAATAAAAAAAGGTTAACACCACTTATACACGGTGCCAAATCCCAGAAGACTGCTTTTTTCATAGTCACCGCCGTGAAAGCCTCAAATCTTACATACTCGTAAGGTGTTTATATTTATGGAATTGCTTCGCTGCTTATGGTCTCTGTAAGAGCGGAGGGGCATAAATTATGTAGGCATCTGAGTAATCACCAGCCATATGTCAAACCGATATGTAGTCACATGACCCAATACAGCGCGCAGTACACCAGTTTTACAGTATTGTAAGGGCAAAAGTAAGTAACTATCAAGTAAAGTCTGTAGCCCGCAACACAAGAAGCCTGCTTATTCTTTCCTTTTACGGTATCTGCAAAGTCGAGTACTCCGACTCCATTCCATAAAACAGGTAAAGTTGTCCCTCACTTCACGTCCCTGCCGCTTTATCCCCGGGGAAAGAGCCCCCTCTGCCCATTGGACAGGAGGCTGAGTGGGCCCCAAAACGGGTCTGGACGACGTGGAGAACAGAAAATTCTTGACCCTACCGGGACTCGAACTCCTACCCCTCGGCCATCCAGCCAGTCGTTATACTGACTGCGCTATCCTGGTTCCATATTCCCCTCAACGTTGCCTTAAATCCCAGCGAACACCACCCAGTGTTAGACGATGCTGCCAGATTTACTTATCGATAATGAGGCCCTTCGATTTTGATATATCAACAAATTCGTGTTTAATCGAAGCAAACAACTAACATATATTTAATTCTCTTTGAGCTACAGACTTTCTCTCTCTCGGGGCTCTCAGAACAGCCGTTACTTAACAAATAACTGACCGTCCCAGAGCCAGTGCATAGCCTCTGAGGAGGCAGTCCTTTCTACAGGAAGGGCGCACGTGTTGGGGTTTCGAACTGCTGTCTTGCGGACAGCAAGGAACCGACAGAAACTGACACACCGGTAACTGAAGTCATTAGAGAGGAAGTGAAGCCAACACTGGAGCCGGTTCTGTGTTTAACCTCTTCACCATGGGGGTGTATGGAGGGACTGGAGTTACAGGGCCGTGTTTTTTGTACATCGACACTAAAGTGCAGTCGTGGCTTAATGATTCCTGGTCCCCACCTGTGATTGACGTAGTAACCTCCAGAACTTCACTTCGACTCAAAACGTAGAAGCAAATGCAGCACGAACACAACAGCAGAACGTCCCCGTGTGGAGGCGGGGTCGAGTACCTCCACCGTAGCCCTGAGCGTCGTATGAGGCGACGAAAAGGGAACCCAGTGCCTGGGGGTATAACCGGGCCACCCCCTTCCTGGGGGATATAAATATGGGGCCCTGGACCCTAGACTGGGGGAGTCTCGAATCTGAGACAGTAAAATGTGGCCATGAGACCCGTGGGCCTCGGATCTGAGAATCCCGGTCGTCCAACCAGTGGCAAGCCGCTTTATTGACTGAGATACTTGTACAGTGTCACAATTTACGTCTTCCTTCTTTCTCTCGATGAGAGGTGTTCAACAATTTTCAGTACCATAGTAGGTTTACTTGCATTCTTCTCTGCACTTTGCCCTTTTTGCAGTATATTCTCTAGTTTCTCAGAAGTGTTACAGATCTCTAAGTCACGGGTTCAAGGCGACACGCCTGCAAAAATTACCAAGTTACTCTTAATAGTGTAAAAAAAAGGTAAAGCTATCCCTTTAACAGGCCATGGAGACCCATAGAGTTGTGAGATGTCGAGGCTCCCACATATTCTAGACAATCGGCTCACAGATGGCAGTAAAGTTGTCAGTCTTACGTGCCTGCCGCTCTTCCCCCCCCCCCCCAGGAAGACTCCTGGTGCTCATTTTTGTTAGGGGCTGAGTCGACCCCAGGGTCGTAGTGCGCCTGGAAGGATTAGGTCAATTGAAATATCCAGTGACTTCATCGGGAATTGAACCCGCGACCTTCCGGTTTATGGCATAGTACCTCAACCACCCACGCTACCGCGTGCCCACAGTTACTAGTGTACCTGTGGAACACACGAGAGCACATGAGGACTGCACAGCTGCTATTGCAAACGGCATTCAACCGAACTCGCGCCGCTTCCAGCACTGCGGTGATTTAGTAGCGCAAAAGGAATTTAATGTTACTCAGTTATTACAAAAGAGGGTACAGAAGGGTGGCTGAAGGAACAAGGGGTAGAATTTATATGCGCGTTTATTTGTTCGTGTGTCACATCTGTGCAACTCAATAATAGCACACTGTAATTAAACTTGTGTATCAACACATTGATGTAATTAGATCACAGGATTTGAAAGGGAACATGAAACTATGATGCAAGTGTGGGTAGTATTACAAATCTGCAAATGAATTGACCCCCAAAATGTCATGGAGGATAATAATAATTTGTTTCTCTTCTTAAGTCATAATGTGTCTTTTTATTTAACAGCATCATGTCACATATTCACCACTACGTCATGTATATTTCGTATCCACCCACATGACGTTTCGAGATAAGCATCTGGTTAATGTGGCAGTCTAGGCCTCAAAGCATTTCGTGTTAAATCACAAACTATAGCCAAAAATTTTAAAATAAAAATAACAGCAACCTTCATAAATTTTGGAGAATGTCTGGTACAATACGCAGAACTTCTCTCTACGGCTCCGCAGCCCTTTTGTTGGACCTCCCCCTACTCCTTTTTAACTTTCTTCATCCTATACACGGTCGTTAGGACCCCTTGGACGAGGGATCAGCCCGTCGCATGGCCACTACCTATAACCAAGAAATATAAACAGAATAAACGCACACAGAGATCCACGCCTCGAGTGGGATTCGAACCCACGATCGCAGTGTTCGAGCGAGCGAAGACAATTCATATCTTAGACCGCGCAGCCACTCTGATCGGCCACGTTGGAATTATAGAGATAAAAAACATTTCGAAGTTCGCAATTAAATTTTATAAAATTATGGCAGTGTACTCTCAAATTTATAGAATTTTAATTGCGACCTTCTTAATGATTTTTTCTCTGTAAGTTGTATGTACTGTTCCAGACATTCTCCAGAATTTATGAAGCTTTAATGGTTTTTTCTATAAGTTTCTACTATTCGTCCCTAAAGCAAGGGGCATTACGGCCATCCGAAGCGTCTATAGGCTCCAATTGCCAGAAGACGGTATTCGCTAATCTCATTTCCTTTCAACAAACCTTTCTCCAAGCCCACTAAAAATAATATTATGAATTAATTTTCTGATATTAATGTAATAATATGAATTGCGGTAAACTTCCCTCATCTAACGCTTTATGTGATAAATTAAAATGCAGGAATCTCGTGTATTCCATCGCATACTAGGAAGACAACACGATAGCCTTCAAGCAACACCACGTGATTACTGCGAGTGATTGGCTCATACGTAAACCAGATAAACTTTAATTTACATAACAAGGCTATTATAAATTCATAAAAGTTTAACTTAACAGGTGTAGACTTATTTTCTTATTACATTAATTTTACATTATGCTTTGCCAAGATGTGTAGCTACTTATAAGACTGACAATTATCTTCCCTTGTCATTCTCTGCCCATTCAGCCAACAAACCCACTACAGAATATTCCTTGAAAAGCTGTTTAACAGATGTCATGCAATTTTAACCCGCAGATTCATCATCGCTACCACAGATTCTCGTAACTGGCTTCTAGCCTGGTTCAGGTGACATGAACACAACATGTGTACTTCATACCACTCATAGGATTACACAGTCATTAGCTCACTATTATCCGTTCAGTTTATGACTACCTACCTACCCACCTACCCACCTACCTACTTATGGCTCTACAGCCCTTGTGGACCTTGGCCGTTTTTCCGTTTATTTAAACTATACACAGTCGGTAGTAGTCCTTGGACTGGGGATCAGCCCGTCGGAAAGCCGCCACCTGCACACAGAACAAACGCAAACAGATATGAATGCCTCGAGTTGGATTCGAACCCACGATCCCAGAATTCGAGCGGTCGAAGACGGTACATACCGTATTTACGCATGTATAGGCCGCACATTTTTTGCCAAAAATTCAAGAGGAAAACTGGGGTGCGACTTATAATCGAAATATTCGAAATCACACTTCATTTTAAAAAAAATACTCGTATATTCACAATTAGTAATACAGGATGTTCTACTTCTGAAATAATATTCCAAGAAAATTATTTTTTCTATAATTTCTGTCTGAAAATTGTGCTGCGGCCTATACACGCACGCGGCCTATACATGCGTAAATACGGTACTTTAGACCGCGCGGCCACTGAGATGCACGTTCATTTTATGTACTTTGCGAACATAACCCCAAAAATTAATTCTACAGACATTCCCAATTCGCTGTTCACAATTATGTTCGCATTCAAAGCCACAAGCTATAACCTACGCAGATGGCAAACCAATAGCCAGACCGTACACGGCTGCATTTTGTCTCTGAAAGCAGAATAATTTGAAGATGGCTCGCAGTCTCTGCCTCAGCCTGTACCCAGACACACCAACTGTGCTGTCTGTCAAAATGTTCGAAATACATGCGTTTGTAATATTGCAGCTCTTTTCATAACGCGAGAGAGGATCTCGCTGACAGTACGTCTCGGGCGGCAAGCGAATGAAAAGACTGTCAGCCGTTACAAGCGCTCCCCTCCCCCGGCTCTGCCACTGCCTCCACAGCCTTCCGAGCCTTCTCACATCCTCCGTGTCTTCTCCAAGCTCTCAGCCAGTAGTGAAGCGTGCTGGCCTTCTCGGTGTCGCGGTCCGAACTAGCGAAGTTTACAAACTTTACTGAATAACAATGTCTCGATATCATCATTAGGTTCCACTAAAAAAACAAGCTCCGTGGCCTGTAGTCCGCAGGGGAACTATACCGACCGAGCGACCGCCGCTTGTCGGCGAAGTTAGTACCAACTTTAGCGGATAAAGGGTGTCGCGTGGTCAGCGCAACGTATCCCCACGGCCGTTAATCTCGGTTTTCTAGACCTGAGCCGCTATTTCCTTGAAACAGCTCCTCAATTGACCCGTTCCAGACCCACTACATCTCGGTAGCGCCGGGAATCGAACCCGGGACTTCTGGGGCTGTAGGCAGGAACTCGGACCACTAGACCACAGAGGCGGGAGAACCTGAAGGCTCAGCACAACTGACACTGGACAGTATCTTGAGTCACTTGGTTCATCTTCCATGCCCACAACCTATTTCTCTAATACAAATCTTAATATTCGGGATAGGCCGCGCCATAGCTCAAGCGGTTAGTCGCTGGCTTCCCACCGCGGCGGCCCGGGTTCGACCCCGGGTCTGGTCAAGTGGGATTTGTGGTGGACAAAGTGGTGTTGGGGCAGGTTTCCTGCGAGGACTTCGGTTTCCCCTGCCAATCTTCATTCCACCAAATTCTCCATCATCATAATCACCGGGGGAAGGTTACAATGGGCCAATCAGTGGCCGACGTGCCGAGTGGACCCAGTTGGACTCCACCCCCCACTAAGCGAATCTTAATATTCGGGATTATTCGGTTTTGGGGATTTTGTCCATCATTCGGTATTCTAATGAACACAACGTTTCGGAAACTGCATCTGTTTCCGTCTTCAGGCGAGGTGAGCGAGATACCTACTCTGATGGGTCCGTTAGAATGATCTAACTTCAGTGACTGGGGTTAGCTCCTCCCAGCGGAACCAAGAGAGCAGCTGGCTCCCACTGTATGGCTGAAACAGATCCAGTTCTTTAGAATGCCGAAATATGTCCAAAACGAATAACAATTTCGAGAGTTATACACCATCGTCAGAAACCCTCAGAATCTACATGTCTTAATGTTCTCCTCCCAATCTTCTCTCTTCAGAGTTGGCTTCTTTCAAACATATTTCAGCGCCTTCAGACTTCAACTTTCTTAGGCCTAAACATTTTCCCGGTCACTCTGATTTCAAATGTGTTTAATTTATGTGTATGACCTTCCCTGAGAGTGAGATAAAGGTTTCGCAGACACACGGAACAACTGATGAAAGTGCCGGTTAGTAAATGTTGGTATTTAGTGATCTGGAAGGGAGAAGAATTGACATGGCCAAGCATTCGAACTGGACATTTCCTGAATTTAAGTTTATTTTCCTTCAACTGAAATTCACTCACTCACTCACTCACTCATGGAGCTGAGCCCTTCCCGAGAAGCCGCCAATTGTGCTGCTACTTGAGGACTTCCCAGCATTTTGTGGAACCTGGAGGTTCATTACCGTGTTCACAACATCCTTCCACTGCTCCATATCCTGAGCTAGATCAATCCAATCTATACCATACCATCCCATTGTATCTATTTCTTTTATTTCTAGTGGGGTGGGACTAAGTCCCTTGTACTGCGGCCACTTCTGGCCTATTGTACCAGCCCCAGATGATAGGTGAGGGCGATTGTGGGGCAATTGGTGGAATGAAGATTTGCTGGGGAAACCGGAGTACTCGGAGAAAACCTGCCCAAACGCCACTTTGTCCACCACAAATCCCACTTGACCAGACCCGGGATCGAACCCGGGCCGCCGCGGTGGGAAGCCAGCGACTAACCGCTTGAGTTATGGCGCGGCCTTCGTATCTCTCCAAGATCCATTTTAATATTGTCCACCCACCTAAGTCTTGGTCTTCCTAGTGGTCCCTTTCCTTCTGACTTTCCCACCAATATCCTATATTCATTCCTTTTCTTCTCAATTTGTGCGACACGCCCTGCTCATCTCATCCTCCTTGACTTGATCATTCTAATTATACTTGGAGAAGAGTACAAGTTATGAAGCGCCTCATTACGCAGTTCTCTTCTTTCACTTCATCTCTCTTCGGTTCAAATATTCTCAGCACCCTGCTCTTAAACACCCTCAGCCTGTGTTTCTCCCTTAACGTCAAAAACAAAGTTTCACACCCACACAGAACTACAGGCAAAATTATAGTTTTCTATATTATATTCCAGAAAATTTTAAAAGGATTTGTTTTTAATTATTTGATTGCTAATTTACAATCTACTCTAGTGAAAACAGAGCAATAAGCAAATGTCCGGGCGCCGTAGTAGCTTATTGTGATTACCATCCCCTGATGGGTATAATAGGAAATACTGCAGTTTGTATTAAAATGTGTTTCGATGCGAGGACAGAAAGTAAAGTTAACGGGCCGGAATGTTCGGTCTCTTCCACAGCCGAACTTAGCTGACTGTAAAAGATTTGGTGCTCCTAAACATTTTCTAGGCATCTCTCCTTATGTAGGTGAAGGGGCGGGTGGATGCGGACATCAAAGGACACCGCCACTAACCAAGAAGAAACAAATTTGTGGTTTCTCGTGTCACATTCAGTGAATGTGCCTGCTCACCGTAGTGAGGCAGGCCGACAAGCAAGCGCCCTCGTAACTGAATAGGCCTACTCGGATGGCAGGAGCTCGCGGCTACAGAGTGACACCATCATTTTTATTCTTAGAGACAAAAGATTTGTGCCGCCTGTGACCTGTAGTGGGGCGTGGAGGTACAGATTCACATATTCAGGTTTTACGTTCGGGATGGAGTAAAAGGTTAAATTTACGTGGTAATATAATGGTAATAATTACCGCATCTACGAAATCGTTTTGTGCAGTATGCTTTTATGAACGTAAGTGCTGCTGACGATTACAATGACAGTAATGATTATGATGATGATAATGATACTAATAATATCAAGGCAGATAATGTTAACTGTACTGCCACAGATATGTCAATGGATTCGGACTTCCTACTGATGACTAGGGACCGGATTTTAATGCAGATGCATATTTCTTTCTTGCAATCAGGAAGTATGCTCGTTTGCCTGTATGTATGAATTACTTTTTCCTTAAATTTTGGAATGGTTTGATGGTGCATATAAATGCATATTTTGCCTGCTTTATGAATAAGCATCATATTTTCGAAGATCTCAATTTATAATGCATATTTCCTTTTTAAAATGTTTATCATATATATTTTTTAATTTTATGTACAAATTTTCAATCGTGGTCGTGCATATAAAAATTTTCTTTCCCGTATAAGAATATGTTACATATTTGACTCAACATTTCGTCATGATTCATGTTTCTGATGCAATATCCAGGACGGGACTTTCCCGATCCCTCTACTCGTAACTTGCCTCATCCGCGTACCATCAAAGTGGCCGCGAAGAGATTAGTCGGGAGCGTTCACATGTAGCCGCTATCAACGTAATACTATTCAACCGATAAGGGACTTCACTTATTTATTTCCGAAGTCTCCATGAGGTTCGTTACGCTTCTTCATTTGAAGCTGGGGGCCATTCACATTAGTGGTGACTAGTCTGTAGCTAAGTTTGTTTAGGTTTCTGTAGTCCTGCAGAAGTGAAAGTAAGTCAGAAAACTAAATTACAGCTGTATCAGCGGGAGTTCGAAGGAGAGATGATAAGTACGGATAACGAAATTGTTTATTGCCGAGCGTGTGAGAAAACTGTTGGTTGTGAAAAACGCTTTCAAGTGCTTCAGCATTTGAACACTAATATACAGAATGAGAATATTAAAATTAAATCCACGAAAAGTGCTCCTGTTCAAAAACTGCTTGGTGAATTTTCTAATAATAATTTTTCACAATTTTCCTTTGATTTATGCGAAGACTTTTTAGCGGCAAATATTCCGCTGTGGAAACTAACCAATCCTACTCTGAGAAACTTCATAGAGAAGTATACACAGTGCAAAGTGCCGGATGAATCTACTGTGCGCAAAAATTACATGAAGCAATGTTACGATCTTACAACTGAAAGCATTAGATATAAGATTCAAGATAATTTTGTGTGGGTATCAATCGACGAAACACAAGATTGTGAGGGACGGTTTATTGCAAATTGTGTAGTTGGATCCCTTAATAAGAATGAATCTACCCCATATCTTTTTGCGGTAGATCAATTTGAAACCACAAATAGCTCCGAAGTTTCAGAATTTTTTATCAATTCCATGAATTTACTATGGCCGAATGGCATTCAGTATGAGCGCGTATTGCTCTTTGTGACTGATGCCGCAAGTTATATGATGAAAGCCGGTACTGCTATTAAAGTTATGTTTCCAAATATGACACAATTGACTTGCTTTGCCCATGGGTTGCACCGTGTTCCAGAAACAATTCGTGCAAATTTTCCGCATGTTGACAAGTTGGTGTCTTCTGTGAAGAAGGTATTTTTGTTGAAGAACCATATAGAAAAGAAGCCTTTAAAGCAGTAGCACCGAGCGTTCCACTTCTGCCAAAACCAATTTTAATGCGCTGGGGCACGTGACTGTGTGCAGCGAGTTATTATACCGTACTTAGAAGCAGTTGGGGATGTCGTGAATACATTTGATCCCAAAAGTGCAGCATAAATTCAAATTGCCCAGTATGTACTAAAAAGCGCAGAACTAGAAACTAGTCTTTCCTATATATCTGCTCATTTCTCTCATCTTCCATCCGCCATTTCCTCACTGGAGGCAAGCAATAGCAATACTACTTTGTATCAGTCGTTAAATGTGTTCAAAACCACTATTTCCAAATTGAATTCGGTTCCTGGAAGATTTGTTGAAGTAGTAAAAGAAAAAGTACACAGCACTCTTTAAAAAATCCAGGACATGAACAAATGTGTGAAACTGAAGAAATTTCAGCCGGCAAACGTACTGAGTGCCAAGTAAAAAGTCACTAACAGTGGCAAATTGCGGCTTTTGAACATGCGCCCCTAAGTTCCTGTGAGGTGGAAAGAAGGTTTTCCCGCTATAAGGACATCTTACGAGACAATATGAGGCGACTAACTATGGAAAACCTAAAACATTTAATAATTGTGATTAATTAAGGAAAAAGAAACCAACAGTCGTCCATATAAATAACACCGTAATTCCTAGCAAAGAAGAAGTTAAATACCTCGGGATGCATCTAGACTGCAAAATGACGTGGAAATGCCACATAACAAAAAAACATAAACAAATAGATTTACTGACCAAGCAGATGTCCTGGCTTTTAGGCAGAAGATCAAAACTATCCCTCGAAAAGAAAATTCTTATATACAAAACAGTAATTATACCAATTTGGACTTACGGCATTGAACTCTGGGGATGTGCCAGTAAGACCAACATCAATATTGTGACATGTTGAGCTCTGAATGACGCCCCTC
>NW_019737088.1:36846-37166 GCF_002891405.2 Cryptotermes secundus | reverse complement strand
GACGATGGCCTGCCTAGTAATGGAGGCACGCCAAGAAGAAGAAGATCTGGCCTCAGCGAACAGGAAACCTGAGGTGGCAGAATTACAAGAGGTACCCGTACAAGACGCCGAAGTAATGCCGGTCGGAGAACCGAAGAATAAAATGGCAGGGACCGAAATCGACGAAATAAGAAGAATCCGACACGGAAAAATTGCGGACCCCAGAATAAATTGGCCGTCATCAGCAGGAGGGTGTCCCGCCGTGCAAGAGTGTCATGGCGCCGGAGAATCATCTTCAGGAAATCTTGGGCCCGAGGAGATCATGTGTCCCGGACAAAGTT
>NW_019737088.1:9120-35700 GCF_002891405.2 Cryptotermes secundus | reverse complement strand
CAATGGACATTTTCCTCGCATGACATGTAATAGTCCTTAGCGAAACCATTAACCTATAGAACGTACGTAATTCTGATTGTTAATAAATAAGTTCCTCCGAAAAAAAAAATAATTGTGAACTGCAACAGAAGAGAAGTTGAAAGTTCGGAGAGCTAAATGTGAGTACCAATGGTTTTTTAAATTTGTAATAAAATATGTTAGTTTGTTGCATGATTTGTATTTAAGTATAGCTTTCTATTGCAAGTGAATCATTCAGTGATTATATAAAATTGATTTGTTGGTCTTAAAATAATATAAAATTAATTTTAATATTTGGTATAAATTTTTATGTGCATATTTGGGAAGTTTTTCATGCATAAATGCATACATATTTAAGGGATTATTAGGGCATAACAATCCGGTCAAAACTGATGACAGAAATTGCGGATTGGCCACGTGATCTAAGACATGAACCGTCTTCTCTCACTCAGTCACTGGGATCGTGGGTTCGAATCCCACTCAAGGCATGAATATCTGTGTGCGTTTATTCTGTGTTTGTGTTGTCCTGTGTGTA
The DNA here is from genome assembly GCF_002891405.2 of Cryptotermes secundus. NCBI lineage: Eukaryota > Metazoa > Arthropoda > Insecta > Blattodea > Kalotermitidae > Cryptotermes > Cryptotermes secundus. Next base: position 35,147 of record NW_019737088.1, on the reverse strand, counting down.
GGTAGCGGCCTTGCGACGGGCTGATCCCCCGCCAAAGGAGTCCTACTGCCTATATATAGGATTAAGAAACTGAAAAAAGCGGCCAAGGTCCACAAGGGCTGTGCAATCATGTAGAAAAAGGAAAAGTGTGTGCAGGGGTAGGAGTATTTCTGACCCAAACCATAGGCGCTCTAGATTTACTAGATGTAACATTAATTACATTAGTAACATTATTAGCTACACAGCCCTTCTTGTTGGTCACCAAGGTAAACCCTTCAGCCGCAAATTCCTTAACTGGCAACTCAACTCAGCAGCTGGAGCAGAGAATGACAGAGTTCGCACAATTCAGCATCAAGTTAAGGAAACAATGCAGAGATGGAGGACAAATACATGTAAGATGTTCCCCTGCATAGCAGATGGAACACAAGCTTAAAGTTATAACGACGCTGAATGTATCAGTAGATTAAGTACGTATTAACCAAATTAACCAGAAGACAGATGTTAAAGAAATGATTATCAGACACATTGTCAGTGTTATATATTTAATTTGCGGCTAAGGCGTAGCGGGTATGCCATTTATATATAAGTTAGTAAAGACTCCAATGTTTGTGGTTGGAACTCTGATAAAAACTTCTAAAAGTGAACAGCAGTAACGAAACAGATATAAACGTGTCTTATAGACAATTCCTCAAAATAACGCCGTCTCTCCAATAAAATATGCAAGTTTATATTATGTAAAACATAATTATAATTATATAAATTATGATTGCTAAAGAATCTGTTGTAATGTAAGATAGAAGTTCTTTGGAAATGTTTTAGTTAATAATAATAAAAATAATAACGAAATAAGCTTATACAAAACTGATATATCCAGTACACACTTCGTGACCCTGAAGCTCGGCATCCGTTTCAATATTATTACAATCTATCTCTTCCTAACCAAATGACATTAACTCTACCAGGAGGCAACCGAAGCCTCACAGCTTGTACTGTTCTCCAAGTATAATTAGAATGATCAAGTCAAGGAGAATGAGGTGGGCAGAGCATGTAGCACGAATGGTGAAGAGGAATGCACATAGAATATTGGTGGGAAAGCCAGAAGGAAAGAGACCACTGGGAAGACCAAGGCGTAGGTGAGTGAACAATATTAAAATGGATCTCAGAGAAATAGGACGGGATGGTATGGATTGGATTGATCTGGCTCGGGATAGTGACCAGTGGGTGGCTCTTGTGAACACGGTAATGAAACTTCGGGCTCCATAAAATTCTGGGAAATTTTTGAGTAGCTGCACATTTGGCTTCTCCTCAAGAATGGCTCAACTCCGTAAGTATGTGAGAGGCAACCGAGCCAGCATGAAAACGGATTTTCCCCCCCTGAAGGATTTCAACTTTCCACACCCCCTAACTGAAAACAAGCGCGAATAGAATATCATGTCAGCATGATTTCAGCTACATTTTCAGCGCTGATATTTAGGCTTGTTTCCCTTACTAGATTTGAAAATAATATAGTTTCTTCTTTATTTTAAGCACCGAGATATGCATAGATTTTAATAACAGCGTAGACTAGCTCCTCGCACTAGAGTTCTGCCTATTATTACGAGCAGTAACAAATAATACAGGCCCGAGAGAGAATGCATCTTTCCTTTTCAGTTCTGCGTTTTGTTATCCCCGTTCAAGAATATTTCCCGCTCTTGAAAAGGCGTCCCCTTATTCTCGCGCTCATCTCAAAAGCACAGATCTCAGAATTAATTAGCACGTCTCAGTGATAATTGATATTAATTGTCTTTCTTACTTTCCAGCGCATTAAGCCGATTTTCAAAAGTGAGGAGAGAGTTGGCGCGGAGACTGCTGGAGCAGTTGGACCGAGAACTAACAGCGGCGGCCATGTACCTCGCCTCTGCCAAGCGACATACACAGGTTCCTGCCTCCAACACTACGCACCGCATTTCCGTTACAAGGCCTAATAATTAACCTGACATACGTACGTATGGCAAGAGGTGGCTCGCAAGGCCCAAAGATTCATAAACTGAAGCTGCTCACGACTTGAATACGTTTGCTTGTCTGGGTGTTGACACATCACTTTGAAACTTATTTAAATAATTCGATTTCTGTTTCCAGAATGCATGCTGTATCAACGGTTACAAATTTTATGTAGCCCTAAGAAAAATTCAATAATCCGTTTATCTTCAATATAAAAACTACAGTTTCAATATAAATGTTACATAGTAAAGTGAAGCTATCCCTGTAACAGGCCGTGGAGGCCCATAAGGTCGTGAGACATCGAGGTTCACACATTTTCTAGACAATGGGCTCATAGATGGCGGTAAGATTATCAGCCTTACGCGCCGGCCGCCCTTTACCCCCAGGAATATTTCTGGTACTCATTTCTGTTAGAGGCTGAGTCGACCTCAGTGCGGTTGGAAGGATTAGGTAAATTGAGAAAATCCACCTCATCGGGATTCGATCCAGCGACCTTCCGTGTTGTAGCATAGTGCTTCAACCAACTACTCATACAATATTTTAAAATGTAGATTATATTTCCTAGAAAACGCACCCTTTTCCATTACAAATATCTTCTGGTAATTGTGAGAACGAAACCAAATAAAAATTATCAGAGCAACTGAATGGTAAAGCTGGTAATGCACTGTTCCTTGATAGTTTAAACCTTCAAAGACCAGTGGTTTTTATATGTACCACCTTCTTTAACACAGTAAAACTCTGAATTATTCCACAGTGTATGTTTGTGTGTTTAGTATGGTTCTGACAATAACAGCGACTGTTTTCTTAAACATCATTAACCGTCTGGTATCTGTAGCAGTGACGTAATATGTTTCCTGTAAGGTACGAACCTTATTTTTATATAATACTTATAAGAAATGTGGTCTTTAAGAGGAAAGACATGCACAACTCCCAGAGTCGTGCGACAGTGAAATATTGTCAGGAATCCCGCTGGACTCGGATCCAAGTATGACTGCGCTGGCGAGGCCCAGCAGCAATTTACAAAACTCAATGAGTCAATCAGGCTTCGAGATGTTAATTAAAATGCTTGAAAATATGTTCCTCAAATCGTGGATCCCGACAACCAGGAGTTCTGCAGATGGTTTCAAATATTGATTCGCTCATGATTTCACTACGTTCAAAGGGACGGAAAGGTTCCCTTCTCCCACTTACCCGTCAGACAATTATTAGATGCTTGTTCTTTATACTGGAGGACGGTGACATATCTCGGTTCCGAAATATCGTGGGAAAAGCACAGTGTCTGAAGAAAATAATCTCTGAAAGACACCAACCACTGCCATCTCATGCCTTCAGAAGCACGCTGAAACAATTTCCGCCAGACATCTACATATCCAGAACTGATTGTAGGCTTATGTACAACTTTGGTACGTCCCTCAGATGTTGACTCGTCTGTGGTAGGTAACGAGCCACTACTGAAGTCATGAGCCAGAGTTTTCGCCAGATATTCTAATAATAGCACAAAATCTTATCGTTTGCTTCCCACTTCATTCTCATCCTTCCCAATGCTCAAGAACTTCAAACATTTATAAAGTTGTGCTCCGGGGAAGTTGTGTGGGTTCTCGATGCTTCAAGATGAAATTCGGGTTCCAAATCTTTTCTTACAACTCCCACCACTTCTCTTTTATAATTCTATTTTTACCCTGACTGCAGAGAATTATGTTCAGCACAAAGTTTTACTTGCTCACACAGAAAGACACATATCATTTCTAAAGTAACTGGAATGGATCTTGCTCGCTTTGAAGGGGATAAGGATCAGCATAATAAAGGACGCTCTCCACATGTTTCAATTTATAGAGTTGTTTTAATTTTTACTTTATTTAATTTCGAAGCATTTACAGAAATTCACACTTCGAAACACAGACTTCTGAAGCCGATCCTCTGGCCTACTTTGTATTTCTGGTTTGCTAGACGTTTCGTCTTTCCTTCTTCCTCTTGTACTCCTCTTGCTCCCACTTCGAAGCACAGGGCATCCGTGAAACGCTTCGCTTCATTGTAGTCTCTTAAAATCTCAAGACAGTCGGTATGACACCTTGGACTGGGGATCAGTCTGTCACAAGAGCCCTCCACTCGTCCCTATCCTGAGCCAGATCACTCCAATCCATATCATCCCATCCTATCGCTCTAAGATCCATTTTAATATTGTCCACCTGCCTACACCTTGGACTTCCAAATGGCCTCTTTCCTTCCGGCTTTCCCACCAATATCCTGTATGCATTCCTTGTCTCCCCCATTCGTGCTACATGCCATGCCAATCTCATCCTCCTTGACTTGATCATTCTAATTATACTTGGAGAAGAGTACAAGTTATGAAGCTCCTCGTTATGCAGTTTTCTCCAACCTCCTGTCACTCCATTTCTCTTCGGTCCAAATATTCTCCTCAACACCCTGTTCTCAAACACCCGTAGTCTATGTTCCTTCTTTAATGTCAGAGACAATGTTTCACACCCGTACACAACCACAGGCAAAATTATAGTTTTCATCGATGGTTACAACAGGAACACAACGTCAGGCTTGTCTTGCGAACAAAATCATTCACTGGTGCGGTAGAGGGATGTTCCACGCTTATTTATTTTGGAGCAATCCCTATGGGTGTGCCTGGAGCGTGGTTTCTGTGCGAGGGATCTCTCCGGAGAGCTGCCAAATGGCCGGACATCACAGCAACAAAAGCACTTACACCGTGAGGTGTTGCGACGGCTTCTGCCACAGGGCACTAAAATCGTGCTCTCACGTCAAGTAAGCCTTCGCGATTCGTGCAAACACGTCGAATAATTCATAATTACGAATTCGACATGGAAAAGTGACAGAAAGAGTGAAGAGAGGGAGGGAAGTTCGACTGAAATATGGAGTAGAGTTGAGACGTCAAATTAACATTTCAGGCCTTTAAACATGTCCAAGTTCTTGTACGAATATAAAAATTGTATGGCTAGAAAAGCAGATGACACCGTGGGCTTATTTGCTTGCAGTTATTTGTCCTAACAATAGTAGGTAAGGGCAAACGGAAAGCGCTGAATTAATTAAGCACCACGCCATGAAGGTGTATGAGGGACTGGAGGTATAGCTCCACGCTTCTTGATTTTACTAAATACGCCATCGGTATCTTGGACAACAGGTCTATAGCCCTGAATTGGGAAGTATCTGGAAGGAATGTCGAGGTAGCGTCCCTATATTTGCCTGAAGGGCAGTACAGCTAGGCCACCCTGCTCAGCTTCATGTGTTAGGTCCAAACATTTTCCTGCACACATCGTTTTCAAACGCCAGTCCAATACGTAAGGCTCCACGTTCCACGACCCCGAATTTTCTTAAGGTACCTTCAAATTTAGTGTCTTGTTTGGATAGCAGATGGCAATTATTCCTCTCACGAAAAGAGAGAAATTTGCCTAACCACCGTTAGGAGAGAACATTGCTCCTCAAAGTGTTAATAAAGGCACAAGAGAGACGAGGTAAAGCGAATTTCGACTGCAAGCACTTCTGACATCACACCATGAGACAAATGTCCATACTATGTTACCATATTAGAGGCAGACGCCATCTTTGAGCACAGTGCATACCTAATTCTTATTAGCATATAAACAAGAATCCGACAAAATATATTTACATTGCTACCGTGTTCTCCACTTTTCAGCGAAACTTGTATTAAGAGAAAATGTTCCTTCCTTTATGATGTGTAAATTATTATAGCTATGTCACCCTTACTTCCCGGCTTCCTTGAAATACTCGCTTCATTTCAAAGGAGGACAATATGTAAACGACTTTAAAATAAAAGCAGGGTGCGGTATAACAAACACCGTGGCTAACTTTTTTAAGCCTCATCTGACACTTTTTTTTATTATAAAGCATCCCTCACTCATCCCCCTACCGCGTGGAGGGGCGGTGGGGTGGTTACTTAGATCGTCGGAGTAAGAATTAAACTCCATGGCGTTATAACACTCTGCCCCTGCTACAGCTGCAGCACAACCAACACCCGCCCTCTTCATTTCATTAAAGGATGTGTTTCCCAAGCTTCGGGGCGGTGCGGTAAGGGTAGAGGATGCTCCATAATGTAGTCTAATCTTTCCCGGCTACACATAAAAAACTCTTTCCTTATTTTCATACACTTCCCTCCAATTTTCTTCATTCTTTGCGCTTCTCAAAAACCCCTCTTCTCTCATCCCCCCCCCAGCCACAATTCTCCCTTGTCGCTCTTTATTCCCATCTTGCAACACCTCAAGTAACAAGCTTCCCCTCCCTTCAACCCTCTCATACTTCCTTCATCCCCATTTCCATCACCGCAGCAACTTCTTCTATTATACTTTCAGCGAGCTCTGTTGTTAATCTTGAAAACTAAAACTTATGCAAATGAAGTCTGCCAGCCGTGTGGTTTACAAGGGACGTAATTTCGGAACCACGTCTTGCAAAGTGGAGAGAGGATACAAACCAGACTAACATACAGACTGCCGCCACAGAGCCTTCTGCAGGGAAGCCAAATCGATTCCTTAAAGAAGTGCAAAAGAAGTTTCACACATTCGAAAGGCAATGAAGCAATGCAGCCTTCAACACTCATTATGTAAAATGTTAACTTAATAGATGCTCGAGCAGACCGAAACTTGCAGTCGGGTGGTTAACGTTCCTACCTCCTATTCATGACGTCCCAGGTTCAAATTTCGGCACCGAGGTCCGGCTATCCTAACAGAAGATTCTCGGGTTTTCCTCAGTCCTTCCAGGCATATGAGAGAATACTAACTTAGGCCATGATCGGTCCCTTCTGCTTGCTTCCAAACCCATCATTACATATTGTCCTCCTTTGAAATGAAGCGAGTATTTCAAGGAAGCCGGGAAGTAAGGGTGACATTCATCATTCATAATTCACCTTGCCACTGGAAGCTAATAAACTTGGTCTTTTGGGTAAATTGCTGCTTGTCCTCGCCAGCACAGCCATTCCCGACTACGAGCCCCGCGGGACTCACGGCCAAATTTTACTGTCTCACGACTCTCGGTGTCTTGTAACCTCCGCTCACATAAACTTGGCATTTGAAGAACGTTGTTAAATAAGCCAAGAACCAATAATATTTCCGCAGCTCATTGTCCTTGATATTCTTTTGTCTTCAGTGAGTTATTTAAAGTCGTTTCTTCAGTACTGAGACTATACCCCGTCGGACCTTTCACATTCAGCACTGAAAATATAAGTCGAAGAAAACCACACCACAGATTTTGCACTGTATATAGATGTCAGTTGCTTTACTTTGCATTTCGTTAAATATGCAACATGTCACGACACATTTACAGTATAAGCTACAGATCTGAACTCTATTTCAATCCACGTACAAGTGTCTTTTGAACAATTAGCCAAACTGAATTCTAACCCATAATGTTAAGTGTATACAATACTCAAATTGAAACTAAATCCAATGAACAGTTTCGGAGAGAAAACATACAGACAGACACGACTTCCTCATTATGCCTTAAATAGATAGAATCAGTGAGGAGAAGGCACGATAAAGAGTGTCGCTACATTCTCCCATGAAGGAATATGGGAGTGGAGGGGGCACAGATGTCAGGTTCCGGAGAATTGAACCCATGCCTGTAATAAGGTTGTTTCACAAAAGAAGAACCTCGTAATTAAAATTTGGAAAAATGTAAAGAAGCTCGCCTCTTTCCGATATGAATAATATTACTATACTTTATCAAGCTCGAACTAATACGAAAGGATATCAGCATGTTGTCGGCATTTCAGGAATTCCCTGTCCGCAGAATTAGGCAGGATCCAGTTGCCGAGACGTCTATGTATCCCTCACAGGACTGCAAGGCTCATCATGGTGTCCTAGCATATTAAGGAAGACAACACCACTGCGAGCTGCGAACGGAATGGACAAGGACGACGCAGAGAGCCGTTCTTGCTGATCAATGGGCGGAAATTCGAGTTAATTAGACCTACGTCAGCATCACAGCCACCGACTCTTGAAAGAGGCAGCAAAACGAAGAGAAGAAATCAACTGACATATAAAAGTAGATTCAGAACTGGCCTTGTGTTCATCCCAAAAGCTTGGAAGGGTTCAGACATGAGTAAAATGGACATATCGCAATGAGAACTGTGCATACTAGGGGCTACGAAACGTTATCACCAAACTCTTTAAATTTTGTATAAAAATTGGGACGATTCCGTGTTAGGCGGGTCCCTTGTCACCAAGGCACGGCGCGTCCTCAGGTTTCGGAGGGAGGAGAACCTCCAAGTATGGAGGGTAGCTACGAAAATACTGAATAAGCAGTCGCGGACAGCCGATAAGGGGTGGTCCTCAAGCTTGGGCGTGGGTATGGGGCTAACAACTCCTCACTGTAAAAATAAGCTTGTTAGGAAAGAACACAAGAAGCCTCGTATCTGGACGGATTCTTTGGATAAACGAACTAAGCGAAAGAAAATTGATATAAGAGTTGATGGTACGAATTGGATTGATCTGGCTCAGGATAGGGACCAATGGAGGGCTCTTGTGAACACAGTAATGAACCTTCGGGTTCCATAAAATGCTGGGAAATTCTTGAGTAGCTGCAGAATTGGCGGCTTATCAAGAAGGGCTCAGCTCCATGAGTAAGTAAGAAGCAACAACAGTGTGACAAAAGACCAGCACGTTCCTTCAATACAACATCTTACACAGCCGATGATGGCCAGTTAGGCCGAAACATGTAGTGCTGTATAATGAGAAGAGACGAACATGTTGAAGTATGAACATTAATATATCGACGAAGTCGCACAAAGACGGCGAGGAGTGAGAACATGAAGTTCCGTACGCAAAGTTGGGTGAAGAAATGAGCGTCTGTCAGAATAGAGCCAGACAAATGTCCCCTACCTGGTTCCCCTGAGTCGTAACGCCAGTGACGTAGCCAGGTCCTTTTGTCGGATGACGCGCCCATAGAGCTTCGAGGAAGAGTGAAGTAAATCTATCTCGACACTGGCCCCTGAAACATACGAAGAACATTCTTACCGACAGCACGTATCGATGGCTGGAAACACAGAACTGCAGAATATAAATATTGTAACGTGTTTCAGTGACTAAGGCACGGGTTTGAATTGCCGAATCGGTTTATTGGATCTTCACTAATCGTAACTACAATTAATTCTTACACTCTCAAGACTACTGTAACTACAGCACATGTAACGTCACACACTAAGTCTTCTAATTCTTCTTCAGGCCACACTGCCTTTCCCTTGGAACTCCAGAACTCAAGTGAAGTCAATTCCCACTCTCGTATTCTCTCATATCCTGTCTTCACGGACCACGCACAGAAAACATAGTTCTATTATTGCGTAGCGCAGACCACATAGAAAACAAGTCACGTGATAACTACCTCACCAGTCTATTTGCTCGCTGACTATTGCCTTGGAACGAGCTATAAACATTCGTCCTATTGTTTCGTAATCGCGAGAAGGTGTTTATCGCGCCATTGCCTAGCTATACACGTTACAATATCCTCTGAGTGATAAACAATAAGAAAGAATGAAGTTTGCTGGAGATTACTGGGATGCATTCTTATGAAAAAATATGTGTCTATGGGTTTAAGCGCCACAACATGAAGGTACAAAAGGCGAGTGAATGTAAAACTGCACTGAGAATGGGACAGAGGTAAGTTGTCAGTCCTGTATTTGAGCATCCTCTTACATTACTATATCTAGAACTGTTTATTATACTACACAGTCCGCCAACAATGCAACAAATTGTTCCTTTTTTGTTACACTTTCACTTTCGACACAACATGTTTCGGCCCTAATTGGCCATCTTCAGGTGTCTTACTATGCTAAAACTGCTACACTGCACTAACATTATCCATTCGTTGCATATGCGTCACGTGTGTTAAGTGCGTGCATGTGTCGTCTTGTAAGGGTTAAGCTAATCACTTGATGGAATTCAATCCTAATATTACTTAGTTCGCTTGCAGAATACAGGCCACGGAGTTTGTTTTATGTGTAATTCGGTCACAGTAGCCGCGCGGTCTAAAGCATGAACTGTCTTCACTCTCGCGGACGCTGGGTTAATGAGTTCGAATTTCATACAAGGCATGGATATTTGGTGTGTGTATGCGTTTATTCTGTGTTTGTGTTGTGCTGTGTTTTGGTAGCGCNTACTATTAGCTTCTCAAGGATGCTGCTACGTGGAATAAATTACTTAATTAATTAACATTAACATAACATTCTGATGCTCAAAAACAGATAGGGACTCGTGGGGCCACAACATCAATGCGAGGTGTAATTCCAAGTTGAGAGTCTCCAGAACCGAGCAGCTGCGTCACACAGGCAGGCAGCCAGCAAGCAAGGCCACACTTGATCATCAAACTGGTCCAGACGTTTCCAGTAATCCAGTTACTTAGCTAACTGAGTCTGTGTAATGTCTGTGGGTCCCACTTGAAAACTGTGAATACTGTAGCGTCAAGTTGCTGGACAACATACAGCTGCACCGCCATACTCAGGAGAAGAGGCTCTCAGACAGAGAGTGTCTGCTTGTCTGAGGTGTTTATTTATATCGTGGGGGGCAGTGAATCACGTCCTTCATAAATAAGGTTACTCTTTCCCTGCAAATAAGTGTCTTATCCACACAATGTAAGAAATAAAAGGGAATTTTATCATGGGGAGAGGCCGTGTCGCAGCTGAGGCGGTTAGGAGCTTCTCACCGCGAAGCCTCGAGTTCTTCCGAGTCACTTCTTGTGTGGGTCGGGGTGGAAGAAGTGACACTGCACCAGGATTTTCTCCAAATTTCTTCAATTTTCCTCATTCCACGGTTTTGAGAACGATCTGAAGAAGATGAAAGTGAGAGCAGTGGAGACTGGGTGTAGAGGAGGCCAAGGCTCACCCAGGACTGTAGCACCGAGTGGTAGGTAGGTAGGTAGGTAGGTAGGCAGGTAAGTAGGTAGGTAGGCAGGTAGGTAAGTAATTATTATTCCACCACTGTACCATACTCATTTATCAATGCCCCCTAAAGTGCACGACAGCCTGATCAGGCAGCACATTATTATATTCTTGGTCTTTGTATTACAGTCTTCGTGTCTGAGCCGGCACTGGGTTAGTTACAACGTAAAGTTCGAAGACAGAAATGAAAGTGGAGGAGGGACGATAGAGAGAATAGAAAGAAGTTAAGGGCAGAAAGAAAGAACGAAGGATAAAAACTAAGTATTGCCAAATCCTTGGGCTTTCTATAGTCATATTCATAATCAAATGCTCTAGTGACTAGAAGGTTAGGATCAGATTCTCGGAAACTTGGGATTCTTTTACCACGACATACAGAACGCAACCTTGGTACCAAAATCCTTGTTCCTAAAGGTTGTGTAGGGGTAAAAACCGGACGGAACATAAAGCTCCCAACACAACGAAACGAATGCCGAGTTCTGGATCTCGAAGCGCCTAATCTCCAACTAATTTTAGCGGTGTTTAAAGAGACAAAATTGTATTTGTATTTATTGAAGCTAAAACCGTGTATAAATGATGGATTTATTCAGCCTGTGCTATATATTTTAAGTGTGAGCATCTTGATATTCAACTGTGGGCGCATTGTGCCTTATACTTGTCAATACCGCGCTAATGAAGCACAGTGAAAATGTTCATCTGCAAAGTGGATACTTCGCTATACAAACAGACTTAGCACATGCATAAATACACAACACGAATGCAAGTCCTTACTGGGCACCCAACTCAAATGACTTATCTGTTTGTTTCTACGGTCTGAACTGGAGGACTGCCCTGTGATGCTCGTAAAAATGGCGCACAATTAGATGTCATCATATTGGTGTTGGGCTGGCTAAGCCACTAAACAACTTCCTATTTGTGACGTTATGGACTTACTTTAAGTGTCTGGAGAGACCATTAACTGAGTAACAAGTAGAACGTTAACTACGTATGTACGTAATGCTCTGGTAGCAACATTCGTAGGTTGAACACAACTAACACCAACACCATTGGATACGATCTTAAGCCAGTTCCATCCACCTCCAACCCTCACAGCACAGCAATGATCCACACTGATGTTATTCTTGCAACTCTATCTTGGTCTCCCAAGTGGTTGTTCTCCAAGCCACTCCCACTAATACTCTGTACGAATTTCTTCCCACCCTTGTTACATGTTCAGCCCATCGTAAGTCCCATGGTTTTGCTATCGTGATAACAGAGCTGTTCGCTGTAGAACAACTGAATAATAAAATGATGAAGTTGTCCCGAAAACAGAGAGTTTGAGAGGCGTGATTTAGTGCGCATATGAAAGCTCGAGCTGCCACTGTTAGCAGAACAAATGAACCACAAACTTGTCTGTCATGTGACGGGGTTTTCGTATGTAAGCCAGGACTCGAACGGGACGGGATTAGAGGAGACATGCGTTAGTCATCAGCGAGGGTTAATCCCAGGTTGTCAGGAAGGGTCTGAGCGCCTCCCTCGAGAAATCCTGCCGCAGCGAAGCCACCAAATACCGCGGTGACACCCAGAGCTTAAAGACGACAACCCGTGGCGGCTCTGTCCCCACTGACAAGAACGGCGGTGAGCAGGGGTTTCACTTCCCGTCACGAAGATGAAATAGGCAAGGAATGTTTCACACAGGAGGGAGATGAGAAATGCATACAAAATTTAATTCGGAATATCTGAAGGAAAGACGCTGGAATAAATGGAAGGGAAATATTGAAAGTGATCTTAAAAGAAACGAGGTTTGAAGCATGTATTGGATTGAAGTAGCTCATGAAAGGACCCATTGGTGGACTCTTGTGAAAACTCGTCATAATCAGAAAGTCTTGAATTCCAGCCCTGGCTGGGAGACCGGAGTTCCCCCCCCCCTCTCCCAGTTTTTCAGTTTTTTTCTAGAGTCTAAAGGAACTGAGAATTTCCCAAACTCATGATCCTCGAACCACCAGCGATTAGCGAAAATATTTCAAATGGTTCGTCTCCGTCTACCAGGTCAAAGTGTCTTCCCGTAATCACATTGAATGCATATTAGTTTCTTTTTTTACTGGCTCTACAGTCCCCTTGGGTCCTGGCCTCTGATTTTCAGTTGCATGATCATTTTCAGACGGTAGGTCTCCTTGAACAAGTGATCAGCTCGTCGCAAGGCCTCTACCTAACCACATACACATACCAAACAACTATCCCTTTTGTGGGATTCGAACCAACGATCCCGGCTTCCGAGCGAGCGAAGACAGTGCATGCCTTAGACCGCTCGGCTACCGTGACCGGCGAATGCATATCAGTCATTTTTACTTACTCACAAATAAACATAATCGCGACATTATTTCCGTTTCACAAAACTTGCGGGTGATAACAGTGGCAGCGCGGTCTAAGACATGAAATGCCTTCGCACGCTAAAGCAATGGGGTCGTGGGTTCCAGTCTCACTAGAGACATGGATGTCTGTATGCGTTTGTTGTGTATTTGTGTTGTCCTGTGTGTAGGTAGCGGCCTTGCGACGAGCTGATCCCCCGTCTAATGAGTACTAACAACTGTCTATAAGTTTCACAATTTCAGAATTAATTCTGAATGAGAACAGGCAGAAAGCCTAATTCGTCAAGATAGAAAATGAAGACAGTCATAGAGGTGTATTATTTTTTTTATTGCTAATGGAGTGGGACTAAGTCCCTTGTATTGCGGCCACCTCTCGCCTATTGTACCAGCCCCAGGATGATAGGTGAGGGTGATTGTGGAGTAATTGGTGGAATGAAGATTGGCAGGGGAAACCGAAATACTAGGAGAAAACATGCCCCAGCGCCACTTTGTCCACCACAAATCCCAATTCACCAGACACGGGATGGAACCCGGGCCGCCGCGGTGGGAAGCCAGCGACTAACCGCTTGACCTATGGCGCGGCTGACATGTGGGTATAAATGTTGACCAAAGTTCACTCTCATTCTTTTCAAAACCCTTAAAATATTTCATTTAATATTCAGATCCTGCGCCAGAGAGGGTCCACGCAGAAAGTGGCCCATGGTCCAAGAACGTCTGTGAACACGTCCTCCGAATTAAAATCGGAATATCGACTTCTTTTCAAATTATGGCACATCCTACACAATTCGTAATTAATAATCATCCCTCCATCTATGCTATGGTCTATGTAACCCATGCAGTTAAGGAAGCATCGTTAAATAACGGTACCTGGTTATTTCTATGCAGACAGAATCAAGTATCTACATGCGGTGACTTTTAAGTGTTCACGGTTTCTAATACCAGCTGAATGTTTCTGTCTGTGGTTTTAACCAACGAGGATCCGTGACGCCATAAGTCACTGCTTCAAGTATCAGACAGAGGGCGACCAGCCAGATGACAAACTCTTTGACATCTCTGAAGGCAGAATTGCTAGCGTCTTTAATTGCGCAGAACGCGCGGCAAACTAACAAGAGAAAACCGTAGCTACAAGAACACGCAACTGCTCCTCCAAGGTGCGTACAAATTCAGATCCCTGTCACAGAAGAGAATAAATGTAACAGTGAGAATTATCTACAGGTTATATGATATAGAACTGGCTGTTTCAAGCCAACTGCGGGTATATGTCAAGACGGAATGGAAAGCGCAGAGCGAAACCGTGAACGCAGAAGGTATGTAGGCGTGTTCCTCATTCATTCGTAGACCAAGCGAAATGAAATGAGGAGCAGTAAAAGGAGAAAAAGTGGAACAATGAGACTAATTAATTCCATGGAGCAGAGCCCTCCTTGAGAAAGCAACAGTCGCTCAGATGGTCACCAAATTTCTAGGCTGTTAGGTAGTTTAAACGTTCATCACCGTGTTCACAAGAACCTGCTGAATGCAGTCAGTAATCTCATATCAGTCTTTTAAAGATCAAATAGAAACTGAATAAGAACAAAACGCATAACAGAAAGAAAATCAGACGGAGACAATAAAGAGGACGGAGGAAAAGAAGGATGTGAAACGGAATAAAAGAGCGAACAAGACCTAAAAGTTTGTGATGATGGTGCATTTATACAAAAAAAAATATGTTTCTGGAAATTATCCTTGGTCCTGTTTTTTTTTTATTTAAAATATACAACGGTTCGGAGACTGGATTCTGTCTCCGTCTACTCAGTTGAGCCAAATCGATAGAGCTAGTCCCTATCGCCGGACCTTTCTTTTAATGTGGCCTTTTTGAAACTGCGGAACTGGAACCTATCTCTTAGCAGAGCCTTGCTGCCTCGTAAAGTTATCTTAGAAGAGCGACGACTGTGATATGGAGCTTTCAGTATGAGGCCTCAGGGAACAATATTACGAGTCTTGCATTTCATGAGAAAGGTGAGACGATTGGAAGTCTTAGCCATCTGAATCTTAATTCGTTCAGATTTCCTGAATTTCGGATATACACCAAGTGCATACTGGTTGTGTAAACGAGATCTGGAAATAGGGACTAGCTCTGCCGAGTGGGCCCAACTGAGTAGGCTCCGCCTGAAGACGCAGAGAGAATTGTCTCCAAAACGTGTTTTAAATAAAAGATACGATGGATGATGTCCAGAAACATAATATTTGTAGTAAAAGAGCCAAGTTGGTCTAAGATAAAGAAGACGTGGAAAAGCGCAAAGGGGGGAATATGAAAGAAAAATATGAGTAAAAGAACACAGATAAGTAGAGGAAGTCATGATATGAGGTTAGGATACGAAAAATAAAAGAAAGAAGAAAGCAAAATATTAGGAGACGCTGAAGAAACGAATGCGAAGAAGGAAAGAAAAATGAATAAGATAAGGCAGCAGAAAGAGAAGCAAGAGGGAAGGAGGAAGAGGAGATAAAGGTAGAAGAGGCATGGAAGAAGAAGAATGGAGGTGATGAGAGCATGAGAGACAAGAGAGAAACAAAGGAGATACCTTGATCGAAACATGAGGCCGGCCATCTTGGAAAAATATGTATACCAACATCTCCACTATGTAACAACATACACCACTTGGCTGGGTACTTCCGTCTGTCCCACCAATTGCTCCACAATCACCCTCACCTATCATCTGTGGGTGGTACAATAGGCCAGAAGTGGCCGCAGCACCAAGTGGACTCAGTCTCACCCAATGAGAAAAAATAATAATAAAAAAAATATACCCGAAGAAAGTTTGAAAAGAAATTAAAACCAGGGCCCAGACTGGGATATTCAGGGTCCGAAGCGGAACTCCGAACACTACATCGGGACCACAGTATTTTTATGCACTCAGTCCCAACCGGACCCGAGTCCGTGGCAACAAGGACATGAAGCGGGCATAATGAGTCACATCAGAAGCGTCTGAATGTAACGCAAAAACAGCGAAGTTTACATTCAGACGTGTTAGTCGAATATAACTCACAGAAATTTGCTTTCTGGAATGAAGTTCGTGCAGTATTAGCGGAGTGATATATGTGGCGTGTGTGTTGTGTTTACACAGTGGGTCCCCATATATCTCCACGCCCCGCCCCGCTACCTCGCCGCAGAATTGGAGCGTCAATAATTCACTTACTCTCGAGGGCCCCAACACACGTAAGTACAAGGAACCGATAAGAAAATTATTCAAAATGTTCGTTCGTAAACCTCACGGTAGACAGGCGTAGATGGTATGATAATATTAAAAATGGTTCCAAAGAAGTACATTCTTAATTCTTTCAGTGTGGGGGCGGTTTAAAATACCTCCATCGTAGCCCCGTGAGTAGCAGAAGGCGACGAAAAGGGAAGCCGGTGCCTGGGGGTATGCACGTAACTGGGTCTCCCACTCACTGGGGGATATAAACACAGAGATCCGGTCCTCCAGGTTGGGGCTGGGAATAANAAAAACAAGCAATTGCTGGCCCCCGGGTTGGGGGGGGGGGGTTGGACACAAGGCTGACGACCTTGCTATGTTAACAAAATTATTTTCGCGAAATTCAAAGTGAAAACCGGATACAACCTCGCAGAATCTTCTAAGACCATGGCCCAAAAAAGGGCTCTTCTGCAGTGGTGATAATGATGATGATGATGATGATGATGACGATGATAAATAAGGTAAAGCTATCCCTGTAACAAGCCGTGGAGGCCCATAGGATTGTGAGACGTCGAGGCTCCCATATTTCCTAGATAATCGGCTCACAGATGGCGGTGAGGTTTTCAGCCTTAGGCGCCGGCCGCCCTTTACCCCCAGGAAGGTTCCTGGTACTCATTTCTGTTAGAGACTGAGTCGACCCTAGGGTCATAGTGCGGATGGAAGGATTAGGTCAATTGAAGCACCCAATGACCTCATAGGAAATCGAACCCCCTACCTTCCGGTTTCTGACATCTGACCACGCTATCGCATGCCCCGATGGTGATGATATATTCTGAATACGTGAATTTGATTAAAACGTTCAGATCAGAGATGAATAGCGAGCTTCTGTTATGTTGTTATGAACCTCGTGAACTTAACCAAGGTTCCTAAAACAAAGATTCTAAGCGATTCTTCATGTCCCGTCCTGCTCGGCTGTTCTGAATTACTGTCCAGTTCCCTGATCACATAGCGTCGATCAAGGAATTGCAAAGGATGAGGAAGTGATAATTTAAGGTATCATCCTGACATATTTCGGAAGGACTGAGGTGAACAACGAAGGAAACTCAATCAGAACATACTGATCTCCTGAATACGAAGCCGCAGCGGTCAGCCCTGGACTCATCCAGTCTGATGCAACACTACACTGGATTCAACTGGCTCAAGACATAAAAATTAAAATTGTACAGAAATTGTTAGTCTTTAATTCTAAATTTTATCATCTAAGTATTTTAAATTTTAAGTGAAAGATTCAATTTATACATTTGAAAACTCTCAAGAGCACAATAAGGATCCTTATTGAAGAATTAGATGCAAACAGTCCGATGCAATCCGACAACTGAGACTGGTATCATTGTACGCCTGATGATGACCCAATATAAGAGTCGAAACATGTAGCGTCAATAAAAGTAAATGTTGATACGATAGGGTCTACTTTGTTTTTAAATATGGAATACTGATGTGTAGACTGCCATACTTTTACACACATTATATACGCTATTTATAACACACAACACGATGCACAGTATTAAAATTGATTCTTTGGTTATTTAAATACGCTGTATCTACTGCAAAGATTATATAGTAAATGAGAATGGAAAACTGTCATGAACGGCGAGTAGGCAAGGATCTGAAAGGAGTGATCGACACATACGTCATCACCAGCCTACAGACATCTAGAAAACCTGGCGACAGAAGAAATTGGAGTCGGGGTCTGCGGCGACCCAGTCAAGATTCGGACAAGATGTCTTTTGCACCAGTCACGAGTCTGTTCGATTGTACTAAAATGAAGGAATATCGAAAAATAATGTGGGACTAAAAATGGAGAATTGTTGGGACTGTAAGGATAAGAAGCAAGGGCACACTTTAATTAGAAGCAATGCCACTCTGACGGATCCTCCACGGTTACAGTTGGCGTCTTGTTTTCTTGCCAAGAGCGTCCAAGAAGTGCAACCCACGTCTGGGACTTGTCGTCTCTAACAGCCCCAGGCGAATGAATGGGACAAGATGTAAAATTTGTTCATTTGCTTTCAAACACACACAAACACACCATGTGTTTTCAGGCATAAAATAAATGCTTTCACGTTCATGTCTTCCACTTCCTTTGCTTTTGTATTCAGAATTGTGTTAATGATCTCTTGTAGAAATTTATATACTTTATGACCCCGTGACCCTCTATGTTTTGCGGACTGACTCTAGGCCCAATTAACAGAACACAGGCTCATGTAGATCACAGGAAGACATAGCGCGAAGTAGGTGCATAGGCACAATTATGGCAGAGAAGGTAGGCAGATGCCGAATTACAACCTCATTGAGACGTCTAGAAGGAAAGTAGGTAAGAATCCATGAGTTTTACCTCCTCACTGAATGGGGGTGAGTAGTTAGCTTCAGCCCTTACTAGCTTTACTCCTCGGGGAAAGATCGCCTTCTAATAACTGGACGGAAAGTTGGATGGACTCCACATCTGGTCTGCTCGCGGAGACAGCGAAGAGGCTGCAGAGACCTGCTCACTCTTGTTTCTCCTGAACTCTGAAGATGGAGGCAATACGTTCCTCCGAAACGTCGGTTTACACAAGATGTACACGGCGCCACATCCTAGAACACAGCGTTGTTCATAGTCACCGCTGCAAAGACCTCAAATCTTACAGAAAAATACTGACCTGTACCTGGAATCGAAGCCAGCTTGTACATCGCAAAGCCAGACGCTTTATCCAACAAGCCGTAATGGATCTATGAGTAACTTATATTTCTGCATTGCTGTATCTGGCTCTACTACAACAATGATATGGTCTCATGGTCATAAATGTCCTATTTAAGCTTGATAGGGTTGGAACGAGTTGACGGGTTTTCATATAATTCTGAAGAAGCACCATCTGTTAGGATCCAAGCCATCCCACCGCGGCGTCCCGGGTTCGATCCCGGGTCTGCTTAAATGGGATTTGTGGTGGACAAAGTGGCGTCGGGGCAGGTTTTCTCCGAGTACTTCGGTTTCCCCTACCAATCTTCATTCCACTAATTGCTCCACAATCACCCTCACCTATCATCTGAGGCTGGTACAATAGGCCAGAAGTGGCCGCAGTACAAGGGACTTTTTTTATTGCTAGTGGAGTGGGACCCGTTGCTAGGCAACGACCGCGAAACAAATAAGATAACGGCAGTTGGAAGCGGTGTCTTCTATGTCGTCCCCTCCGAGGCTATATGACTCGACCGACCGAGTTCAGTTCAGTTCAGTGAGTGCAGTGCAGTCATTTGAGTGAGTGAGTTAGAGAACTGCTGCAGTTCAGTTGTTGTGAGCTGTTGCTGTTAGAAGCTGGCAGCTGAGGCGCGGTGATAGTTCTAGAACCTAGAGTAAGGGGAACGTCCGCAGTTGGAGGCCGCTACCAGGCAACGACTGGTGAAGACGTGGCAAGACTGAAAAGGCTAAGTGCGTGCTGTGCTGAACTGTAAACTGTGTGAGTTAACAATAGCGTTATAGTTACCTGTAGTTACGATCTGTAAGTGGTCAATAAATCCAATTGCCAATCCAAAACCGTCTACAGTCACTTACACATGCAACAGTACACATGCTGTCAAGGTAATGTTTTGAGGAAATGGCCGCCAAGGACCGTCGTGGTGTCTGGTACTGCGTCATATTCACGATTTTCTATCCGATGACCGGATAACAAGCACTTCATTCAACGTTATATAATTTATACAGTTGAGAAAGCATCATTAAATAAACCAACAAACAACAATAATGTTCGGGCTACAACAAATCTACATTTAGAATTGAATCACTGAGACGCGTGTGACATCCGGTATGGACACCGATCATAAACATCGGTACTCAACAAGCGACCTATACCGACCGAGCGACCGCCGCTTGTCGGCGAAGTTAATGCCAACTTCAGCGGATAGAGGGTGTCGCGTGGTCAGCGCAACGAATCCCCAAAGCCGTTAATTTCGGTTTTCTAGACCGGAGCCGCTATTTCCTTGAAATAGCTCCTCAGTGATCCTCACGAGGCTGAGTGGACCCGATTCCAGACCCACTACTTCTCAGAAAATCTGGTAGAGCTGGGAATCGAACCCGGGACCTCTACATCTGTAGCCAGGAACTATGACCGCTAGATCACAGAGGCGGACGGAGTTGATAAACGTTTATAACTTTGGGTACATGTTTGTTGCCAGCTTTTCCTTATTTTACAACAGTTTTCGTTACAGAACTTTTTTGGTCACGCCTTGGAACATGAGCTGTGGTTGGTTGTAGTAATAAGCCCTTACATATCCATTCAGAAACATGTATACATACACAGGTTAGGTTGTTCAATAAAGCAGCATCCGACATTGGTATTTGCACTAGCTCTGTTGTAATGAACACAACCCCCGTGAGGATTGCCTTCATCCCTGAGCCTTGCTTCACACATTGCTCTCCAAATACGGCGTATAAAAACATCGCTAGGATTATCTGCAGACTGTGTAGCACTCCAGAGCAAAACGAGCAGTAGATCCTTGTTTTCTACAACCCCCTCCCACCTCCATCCTCCAATTATTATTCATAAAGCTGAAGCGTGGAACAGCCAAGTCAAGCCTCGGATACAGTGCTGACCCAGGTTCTAAATTAATATACGACCGCTGTGCTCAGAGGGCTTGCTTCATGGATGTTTGCCGGTTTGTAGGATAGGCCTACCACTTCGTCTCCTGCAACTCTGCAACCCGATGCATGAGTGGCGTAAGTGAGGATTCTACCCCTCGACGCCGAAGAAGATGTTTGGGAACAAAATTGTGAGATGAATATTTGGAACTAAGGAATAAAAAAGTAACAAGAAAACTGCATAATGATATGCGTCTTCGTTTTTATATCGCTTGTTAACAAAACGCAAAGTTTCCTTTTTACTTCATTAAGCACCGCGTCGTGAAGACATGTGTGGGAGTGAAAGTATAGCTCCTTGCATTCTTAACCTAGGGAGTATAGATGGAGTCAGTTAATTATTCAGTCAGTCAATCTGTCTGCTAGATGATTAATTACTTACTTATTTAGTTAGTTAATTAGCTCATAATATTATATTTCAGCATCCTGTTGCGTTAATACCCCACTTATTACCTTACTTCTGTCTATAATGCCATGTGTTTGCATTATAGACGAAAGTAAATGAATGAATGAGTGAGTTAGTTAATCAGTTAGTTAGTATTTGGTTACTTTGTTAGTTACCTAGTCTGAAACTGGATATGTTTCCGAACCAATCTGAAGATAACAGTACTGGCCATGTGTGTTAGTAATTTTATACCGCTCTCTTTTCTTTCAGTTACAAACCACAAGCCTGTTCCTGCTTCAGACTGAGGTTTCAAAAGTCGACAAATACAGTTTATTTCTTGCGGAAGACAATATTCGAAATATATTTCGTTTCAAAGTCATGCAGTACTGGAGAAACTGCAAAACATGTACGCAATCAAATTAATGCTTCCTTTCTCCTTTGCTTTCCGAATTCGTTTTAACAGATCTCATATTGATTTGTACGAACATGCAGGCCATCTGATAATATTTTGAAATTATGACTATAATTTATCTTTCGAAGTTTACATAACAGAACCCACAAATGTTACAATTGCATTTCCTTTCAGAGAAATGGACAGAGGAGAGCAGATCACTCAACACGTGATGTGTATCCAGCTATGAACATACTTACAGATATCTCAACTTGACATGCAGTCAGAAATGCTATGCTCCCACAGTAATTTCAGAATGAAATTAATAATTTCGTAAATCAAGTAACCCTAAATGGCGACTTGAAAACAACGCAGAAGAACCGATGCTGGAATATTTGACCATTTGGAAAATGGTAAAGGTAAAGCTGCCCCTGTGCTTAACTAATTAAGCACTACGCCGTGAAGGCGTATGGGGGAGTGGATGTATAGATCCACATTTTCTTGACCTCGGCACTAGCTGGAGGTCACTGGTCAGCTTCACGCCAAATTAATTTCTTGTAAATAACATTAGAACGTTGGAATAGGTTGCGTCTCCATTATATAAAATTCAAGTGGTTCTTGAAACAAACTCTGTTCATTCTGAGAGTCACAGAAACATACAAAAAGTTCTATGGACAAAACGAGCCGATCCCAGTGGCCGCACGGTCTAAGGCATGATATGTCTTCGCCCGCTCGAACTCTGAAATCGTGTTTTCGAATTCCACTCGAGGCACGGATGTCTGTTTGTGCTAGGTAGCGACTTTGCGACAGCCTGATCCCCCTTCCAAGGCGGCCTACCGACTGTCTAAGATTAAGAAACTGAAGTGAAATGAAGAGATTCACGGATGCCCTATGCTCCAAGTGGGAGAAAATTGGAATAGAAGAATAAGAATAAGAAGAATAGGAAAATTCAGAGTTCTTTAATGCTAAAGCATGTCTTCCTCATAAAGATCCATTGCCAACTTTGTGCCAAAAGGTTAAAGACACTACTATCTTGATATTTTTCCAGAAGTACTACGCAAAGTCTCATTGAAGATAGCCGGTTTCCGAACCTGGGATCTATCGGATACGAAGTAGGATTGAACTACTAAACCGCGACGTGCTATTCTGAAACTTTCGAGTTTTCCTCTGATTTCGGCATAAAATTTGCACAATGCGCGTTGCTTGCAATTCATTGCTTCTTGTTGAAAGGCTGACCAAACATCCAACTCTTTTCCATGAAAACTGATTGTTTCAATCACATAATGAGTATTATGTCTGACATATGGTTTCTTGTGTGTGCAATGAGTAAGTTAAGGACTTTATGTGAAACCGCTTATTATCAAGAATATGCAGTAAATTGCGCCTAAAATTTGAATTCAAGATACTGAAAAGAGCTTGAGTCCCAGTCTTACGTCAAATTCAAGAGAGAGTTGTATAAATTCATTTATGTTACATTATAACCATACATTAAAGATATGAAGAAGAAAACATCAAAGACGAAATGAAAGCAATAAAGGGAATGATCTTCAATTAGTGCGCAGTGCATTAGGATCCCTCATATAAGTGCTGCATGAAGATTGCCTTATATGGCCGAAACATGCAGCTTTATAATAATGCGTATTTATTTTAACAGTTTTAATAACATCTTATGCACAGAACGGCCACTGTGTGGATTAAAGTGTGAATCAATGTTATTTACTCTTGCACTATAGGCGGGACATTTGACAGACTGCAAGTGGAAGAAATGCTATAAAATGCTTCATTTACTTGTAAGTCAATATTTTAGCTTTTAGTTTTCTCGAGATCTTTTACTTCTCTAATATCCACTAATGTATTGATACGGATTGTTCCTCAGTGACTAAAATTTGTCATCAGTTTGACGTTATTTTCATAAAAGTAGCCTATGCAAAAAGAGAGATTTAAAGACAAATCAAACAAACAAAACAAACTCCGTGGCTTTAGTCCGCAAGCGAACTATACCGACCGAGCGACCGCCGCTTGTCGGCGAAGTTAGTGACAACTTAAGCGGATAGAGGGTGTCGCGTGGTCAGCGCAACGAATCCCTACGGCCGTTAATCTCGGGTTTCTACACCCTTCAAAGACAAATACCGAGGAATAATGCAGCTGAGGCTTATAGGCCTATATCCCGGCACATATTGTGCTTCTGAAGCTGTTATACTCATTTTCAATTTAAAGTCATTTCGACTCGAATTAAAGACTATTTCCTCAATGAACACATTCTTCAGTGTATTTCAAGAATGTCACGAGGAATGGCATCTTAAATGTTCTTAAATATCCTGTTTCCGTCTTGAAGGATACTTCGTGCAGATATTACGGCAGTAACTAGTTAGTTGGCCGCGCCGTAGCTCAAGCGGTTAGTCTCTGGCTTCCCACCGCGGCAGCTCGGGTTCGATCCCGGGTATGGTCAAGTGGGATTTGTGGTGGACAATGTGGCGCTGGGTCGGGTTTTCTCCGAGTACTTCGGTTTCCCCTGCCAATCTTCATTCCACCAAATTCTACATCATCATAATCACCCGGAGCAGGCTACAATAGGCCAATCAGTGGCCTCCGTGCCGAGTGGACCCAGCTGGACTCCACCACTCACTAAGCGAATTAGAAAAAGAAACTAATTAGTTGAGGCATTGCTCTACAAGCCGGAAGGTCGCGGGTTCGAGTCTTGATGAGGTGAATTTCTTTTTCAATTTACCTAATCCTTCCAGACGCACTATGTCCTCGGGGTCGACTCAACCTCTAACAGAAATGAGTACCAGGAAACTTGCCGGAGGTAAAGGGCGGCGGGGGCGTAAGGCTGACAACCTTACCGCCATCTGTGAGCCGATTGTCTAGAGAAAATGTGGGAGCCTCGACGCCTCACAACCCTATGGGCCTTCGCAGCCTGTTACAGTTATAGCTTTACCTTTTTTAATTTTTTCTTTAGATAACGACTTTGCACAGTTCCGTACAGTTCTGTGTTTTAAAATGCTCGCGCTTATTAACAAGCACTCGCTCCAGTATTTCGTTATGGCAAGAGAATCATTAATTCTGACAGCTCCTCTGGAAAACTTTGTACGTTTAACTGCAACATCGGATAACAATAATTTGTTTTATGATGAGAAGCTGATAAGGGAATGGAAAACTGGATATTTCCGTGGCCGACCAACTGCTCCGCCGATAAGGCAGTCTCCGTTCTGTAACTCCCCCGTTCCTCTGCTGGGATTAATAAACAATGTGTTTTAATGGGACGTATTTCATAACGCCGCTACGAACATTTTTACCCCAGTGAGTAACGCCCTTCTGCACTAGGAAGGTTTTTATGACGTGTAGCGGATGCGTGTGTGTAAACACGTCCATTTTGTTACTTCCGGCCGCATTTCGAGCATCCCCCGAGTGCAATAAAATATTTTTGATATGCTTTACTACCACAACCAGCCCTCTGCTCCAGATTGTTGTAACCTGACGTGTTTTAGGCTTCTCTGCTTCTCCACATTCTGATGTCACAAACCGCAAGGGAATTCCTGTCGTGATCATCAAAACTTGTGGAACAGTTGATATGATAACTTTTAATTTTGTGGAAGTAAACAGTAAAGGTAAATTTGGTCCTGTGTCCAGCACCAAAACAAGAAGGCATGTAGAAGTCGCGAAGGCAGAAATCAGAAGCATTCTAGGACTCAGTTTCCAGCTCCGGCTGTCTTATTTCTGATTATGAAGTCCAGATATTCCGTGGATAGGAGGTATACTGGACACCAGTGTCGGTAGGGGTAAAGCAAGTGTCACGTAACTTCGAACAAGGCCAAGAGTAACCTTGAATGCGCAGAAGAAAAATTTCAGACAAGGGGGTGAGTTCGAGGATGTGAGAAGTGACAGGCCGCCAGTTGTTTGTTTCTTCTGCGCATTCAAGGTTACTCTTGGCCTTGTTCGAAGTTACGTGACACTTGCTTTACAGCCGCTGCGAAGGTAAGAATTCCTGCAGGGAAGTGATTCACAAGCCGCAAAGACTATACTGACTGATTCTGCAAAATGCAAGAACGTGTAGGCCCTAATAAGAACCCGAAGAGGGGAGCCAGAGCTGCCTTTCTTGACGCTTGCTTTGGATATTTTTTTTATTTCTCCAATTTATTATACAATCTATCCAGCTATTATGGATAATAAGTACTAGTTATGATGAGTGCAAAAGTGTAAAAGTAA
>NW_019737088.1:5229-8673 GCF_002891405.2 Cryptotermes secundus | reverse complement strand
AGCTTGACTGATGTCAAGGAACACTGTTGAGCAGTAGCGTTTTGCTTCGAGAGCTTTGTTGATTGTGTTGACCACCCTATGGACTTGTTCTGTGGTGGCGTGTCTGTTTCTGAATCCAAATTGATGTTTAGGGATTAAGCTTTGGGCTTCCAATACCGGATTAAGTCGTTTCAGGAGTAATTTTTCCAGTACTTTAGAGAGGACTGGGATCAAGCTTATTGGTCTGTAGGATGTGACTTCTGTTTTGTTTTTTCCAGGTTTTGGGATCATAATGATTTGTGATACTTTCCATAGTGATGGATAGTATTCTAGTCTTAACACAGCATTGAATATATGCGTTATTTTTTGGATGCATGTTTTCGAAATTTCTTTTAAGACTTTCCCTGTGATTAAATCAAATCCAGGAGCTTTCTTTGGATTTAGATCCTTTTTGATGATTGACTCGACCTCTTTGTATTTGAAATTGCGCATAGGTTGATGCATCTGATAGGGAGCGTCAAGGTAATTATGGATTTCATTTTCTTCAACTGGTGTAAGTTTAGTGCCATGTGCTTTGGATATGATCTGGCATTTGTTCTTAAAGCCGATCACAGTGGCCGCGCGGTCTAAGGCATGAACCGTCTTCGCCCTCTCGGACACCTGGATAGTGGGTTCGAATCCCACTCGAGGCATTGATGTCTGTGTGCGTTTATTCTGTGTCTAGATAGCGGTCTTGCGATGGGCTGATCCCCCGTCTAAGGAGTCCTACCGATTTTGTATAGATTAAGTAACTGGAAAAGCGGCAAAGATCCATAAGGCTTGCAGAGCCGCGGACAGATTTGTTCTTAAATTGGCTGACTCAAAGCCTTGTGTTTATTGTTTGCATCCTGTTGTGTGTCATAATTTGTGATACTTGGGCCGTGAACACAACAAATATTTCAAAATAAACCAATCTGCTTGTTTATATTGGTTTTATTTAATACTTGCTACATTTTGGGGCCATATTTTGAACCACATTGAGACCAGGAACAGGAAAAACACAAAAACAAATGTTCGCACGATAAATACACAACATACTCTAAAGAGAAAGAAACTCAATCATGAAGCCACATTCAAGGAAGCAAGAAGAAACAAACATAAATACTAAAACTAATAACAACATCACATGTGAAGAGTACCAAAACATATAAAACATAACAGCGGATTCCGGAAGATATAGACTACCTACAATACGCGACAAATAACACAGAATTTAAGTTGTAACGACAGGAAATTTAAAAAACCTTTTTACAATTTCAGTAATAATTAAAAGTTATTATGATGATTGTAACGATTAACACTGATATTAGTGTCATATATGACCCCCGTTCAATTATTGTAACTTTTAAATGTGTAACCATTTGCTAGTAAGAATACTTTGAATATAAGCAGTCCTAAAGAGACCACACACGGTGTTATCTCGAGCTAGACGGTTCGACATGCGGCCTCACCCCTTCACCAGACTCTTCGAGGGCGCATAGCCACCTAAAAAAACACTGTAGCACGTGGTGGTTCTCGGGGAACAAAGCCCCAGGCGAGCAGACACAAGGCAGCTCGCCTCAGGCGAGGGTCTCATTCTTTCTTTCTAAATGTAAAATTACTGTATTTCTTTCTTGTGTTTCATTTCTTCAATAAACTTGGTTAATAATATTATCAACGTGTGGAGTGTGGTTTGTTTAATCTTGGGCTTTAGCGTCAGCTCCTGCACCAAGACGAACCCCTGACTCTCAGTGGCCTTAGTGAGAGTTTTTAGTGACAAGTACGCGGCGGCGGCGGGACCTGCCACCCCCACCGGCGCCGGGTAAACACGTTACATTAGGATATTTCACTAACATGGGACATATTTAATGAAACTGTCTGAAGATGCCGAAAATAAGGTAAGACACATGTAGCAGTTATTAAATAAAACTAATATAAACAATTAATTAATTAGTTCGCTTAGTGGGAGGTGAAGTCCAACTGGATCCACTCGGCACGGCGGCCACTGATTGGCCTATTGTAGCCTGCCCCTCGTGATTATGATGATGGAGAATTTGGTGGAATGAAGATTGGCAGGGGAAACCGAAGTACTCGGAGAAAAACCGACCCAGCACCACTTTGTCCACCACAAATCCCACTTGACCAGAGCCGGGGGCGAACTCGGGCCGCCCCGATGTGAAGCCAGCGACTAACCGCTTGAGCTATGGCGCGGCCAGTATAAACAATTAGATTTGTTTATTTTGAAATATTTGTTGTGTTGACGGCCAGAGTATCACAAAACAAAACAAAAATGACTTACAGGAGCGCATCCCTTCTTGAGAGGCCAACAGTCACTCAGACAGTAAAAAAGAAATACCCGCCTTTAACTGAGCCCGAAGGTTCATCACCGTGTTCACAAGAGCACAACCTTTACTCTACAACTTTACGAAATTTACGTTGACCCCGCAAACAAAACACCCAAACAAGCAAGCGTATAGAAGACACGAAGGTGAAACTCCATATATTCCAGACACTGATTTTAGATGGAGAAGAAGTTGGCTAAAGCGGTAGTGCTTCTGGACGTCCGCTGTTCGGATATCCATCGGATTACCATCTATCCTGAGGTCTTTCTGGTAGGTGCAGTACCTTCATATAGCCCTTGATCGCTTCCTTCCCCATCCCTTCCGTACGACTATTCACATCATCCAATTATTCCACGCTGCACAGTTACTGGAAGCGTCGTTAAACACAATGCAGATAAGTAAATTGTGAGCCTGGTGGTCGCGCCGCTTTACTCTCGAACCCCCCACCCCCACCCGTGCCCACAGGACACGGGGCTGGGTGAGTCAAGATGGACACAGTGATGGTAAACAGAACAAGAAGTTCTGGGAAGAATTAATCGCCTGTTTTCCTTTAATATGACATGGACCGGATAGAAAATGGCGCCTCCAACAACTCCTCACTGCCGCGGGAACGTGTTTACCGATCCTTTGCCTAGCAACGGTAGGGATATACACAAATAGACCCACATACTCTCCTTTGACAAGACACGGACCGCATAGAAAACAACGCGTCCAACAATTATTCTATTGTTGCGCGTGTATTTGTTGCCGCGTTAACGTTTTTACCAAGCCGTTACCTAGCAACACACATACAGATAGACTGATGGGAGGCATTTATGACGTACGCCATTCAAATGTGCTCCGGTGCCAAGTTTCAGGCATTCATAAGCTGATGGAGGATCAGGAAGGTGAGCACATAAGCAAGTACGAGCACCCAGGCAACTTGGAAACACTGCTGCAGTCAACAGAAACAATTAGCTCTCGTAACGCCCACTCGGTGGGAACAGCTCAGCATTTGGTACACAATAATTTTGGCAGCCTAATCAGTCGATTTAGGGTTGTGGAACACCGATAGCTGTATCACTGTAGAAATGGGGGGGGGAGGTGGTGTAGGAGAGGGAAATGT
>NW_019737088.1:0-4729 GCF_002891405.2 Cryptotermes secundus | reverse complement strand
TGTAGAGGCCTTGCGACGAGCTGATCACCCGCCCAAGGAGTCCTACCGAATGTCTTAAGATCTAGTAAACCGAAGTGAAACGGAGAGTTTCATGGAGGTAGGCCAAAGCCCAAATTGGGGCTGTAGCGCCAAAGGGGAAATATATATATATACATACCTATGCAATTCTGCTCTGGATGTCTTAAGTATTAATTTAATTCTTTACTGCTTGCATATTTCATTCTATATATAAATAACTTTTCAAAGTATAATGTATTTATCATTGTCATTACGTAATTTCATGTTCTCAGAGCAACGAATTGTCGAACGCTAATATGTTGCATGTACTAATTTGTGTATTAAGTCACGAGTAGTTTTTTTGTTTTAGTGCATCATGAATATTCTGTGAGTTCTGATATTTTGATATGGATATGTGACTTCAACTATAACGAATCTTGGGCGGATATGAATTCCACTCATCAGGAAGTCTCGAGAGAACATCGGAAGATATAGGCACAGAAGGGGGGGTAATGAATAAAATGGACTTTAAAGAAACAGAGTTGGACTTTGTGGAGAGGAGTCAGTCGGTACAGGACACAGTCGCTGGGAGTGAGACGTCTGGTGTGGTTAACTTCCCAACAAACAAATAAACATTGTGGTCATTGATATACTACAAGTAATAAAAAACTCATCTAGAAATTACATGCAGGCCCCACTAACTAAGCACCCCTGTTTTGTTATTAATTCACTCTCACAGTCACACACTTCTCAAAATAAACTGTGCACATGGTTAAGCCGGTCAGAGCCAGATGCTTGCTGCATTCCGGGCGCCCTCGTTGCTTTGAACCTAGATGTAGACAAGCCTGAAGCTTGCTTCATCTTTAAGTAACACCCCAACATGAAGAGATTTTTAGATTAAGACGATCTATCAACTGTGTATGTCATATGGCGTTCAATTATTCAGAAGCAGGCACGGTATATTAATGGCCGGTACAACAAGATCAAACATCAGTGTACTACGGAAGGACTGGGGTATCGGGGTTCGATTCCTGCAGGGCTCTGGTGTCCAGGCAGCTTAATATCCAGAGGAGTTCGAGGGGAAACGTGACCAGGGAGTGAAACTGACCACTTTCCTCCACCTGGTGTCGAGGCTAAGAATGCTTAATTCTGTATCTTCACTCCCCCATACGCCTCCAAGCGGTTTCATGCTTAATTAAGCGCAGGAAGATCTTTACAAANATTGACCGCCTCTGTGGTCTAGTAGTCAGAGTTCCTGGCTACAGATCCAGAGGCCCCGGGTTCGATTCCCGGCGCTATAAGATTTTCTGAAGAAGAAGTAGTGGATCTGGAACGGGGTCCACTCAGCCTCGTGATGATAATTGCGGAGCTATTTCAAGGAAATAGGGGCTCCGGTCTAGAAAACCGAAATTATCGGCCCTGGGGATTCGTTGCGCTGACCACGCGGCACCCTCTATCCGCTAAAGTTGGCACTAACTTCGCCGACAAGCGGCGGTCGCTCGGTCGGTATAGTTCGCTTGCGGACTAAAGCCATGGAGATTTATTATTATTTTTATTATTATTGATAATAAGTTAGCAATACTGCCTTCATGTTACAAAATTTCACGACAATTATCAGTGACTTTCAAATGATGTGAAACCGACCAGGGCCCATTTAAGCCAGCAATCTGAATGGAAGACTGAGATAAACCACGAAAAGCTGCTGTCAGAATCGAGAACTAGGGAATTTCAAAAACATGAAGCAGGAGTTACATTCAGCACACATTTTTGTTGTGGTCATCGTCGTCATTACGAGCATTACGGTGAAAGGCCTGTGTAAGTTCTGTCACCAGGTGTAACACAGTGAAGGAGGGGCAGTGCACTACATGAAGACGTACTTCTGTTGGGTTCACCCGCGGTGGGTAGTGCAGAGCAGTGCATCGTGTCTCTTGCACGGTTTGAACGGCACGTTCTATAAATATGTTACAACAAACAAACCATGCGTACAAAAATTCAGTTTCGTTTACAATTGAATTTAGCACTGCTTCCCCCCCCCCACAGACATGTCCATACACATCAGGTCCGCTGGGCGCGATCCCCAGACCACGCTGTTCAGCAGCTCCAGATTAAAATTTCAGCTTTTTTTGTTTGTTTTGGATGGAACCAGAATGATTCTGCGCTTACATACGGACAATAGTAGCAGAGGAACACATCAGTTTGTAGCACGCATAATTTCCACGTCCGTTCTTTGCTGTTTTGAGACCTATCGCACTGGGCTGACCGTTAATTTATTTCATATATAAAAGCATTAGCGCAAAATTAATCAAATAACCTACAACATTTCAGCAAGCCATGTCATAAATAACTTCCCCTTAACTTTCCTTAACAAAATATCACATCGAAATATGTTCCCAACAAAACACTTTATATTGTATTTACCGTCCCCTTTCAACATTTTAGTGATGTCTTATAACTGTGTGGTTCTATTAATCTTT
Source organism: Cryptotermes secundus (assembly GCF_002891405.2). NCBI lineage: Eukaryota > Metazoa > Arthropoda > Insecta > Blattodea > Kalotermitidae > Cryptotermes > Cryptotermes secundus. The sequence goes on along the minus strand of NW_019737088.1, from coordinate 2,258 downwards.
CATCATACTATCGCTACACAACAGAATTGCAAGTTGTAGGCCTTGAACTTAACCACATGTATATTTTATGTTATGCGCCAAAGATAATGTATGATTATATAAACACATATCTAAACTTGGCAATACTGCTTGCACCCACACCTGTGCCTTTAGCAACATCTGTTGTTGTTGTGTTCAAATCGAAATGTATTAATACTGCAATTTTGCTATGTAAAGTTGTCATACATCATTAAATAAGAGAGGCCACAGTTTAATGGGAAATATACAAATGCCGCAAACTTCTGTGTTGTCTGACAACTATTGTTAATGTTCAGCCTAAATCTCCCACTGATATACTTTTCGTTCCTCTGCAGCATGTCTCATGAGGAAAGCTTGCAAGGAGCTAAGTCAGCACCAGAGACAATACAGTGCATATACTGCATTCATGATGTCTATGGAGAACATGCAAAAAAGGATGAGTCGAGCGCCAAGAGTGAAAGACCTAGTTCACAGTGTGCAATCCTAAATCACACTTAGGTTCTATCAAAACTAACTAAAACACAAACTGACTAAGTAACTAACTTACTGAGAAGCCGTCAGTTGCTCAGCTACTCAAGAATGTCCCTAAATTTTACGGCACCAGAATGTTCATTACCGTATTCACAAGAGACCTCCACTATTCCCTAACCTCAGCCAAATCAATCCGGTCCATTTCACCCCATCTAATTTCTCTTAGATTTTTTTTTCTGCGGCGCTATAGCCCCCCAATTTGGGCCTAGGCCTACCTCCATGAAACTCTCCGTTTCACTTCGGCTTACTAGATCTTACACATTCGGTAGGACTCCTTGAGCGAGTGGTCAGCTCGTCGCAAGGCCTCTAACTGTAGACAAACACAAAAAAAACACACAAACATCCATGCCCTGAGTGGGATTCGAACCCACGATCCCGGCTTCCGAGCGAGCGAAGACAGTGCATGACTTAGACCGCTCGGCTACCGTGACCGACAATTTCTCTAAGATTCACTCTACTATTATCCTNACGGACTCTATGAATTCCTGCTGCTCCCACTTGGAGCATAGGACATACGTGAAACATTTGTTTCACTTCAGTTTCTTAATCCTAAGACCGTCGGCAGGACTACGTGGATGGGGGATCAGCCCGAAGCAAGGTATCTACTAATAAAGAATAACACAAACATAGAATAAACGCAGACGGACATCCATGCCTTGAGTGGAATTTGAACCCACGATTCAAGCGTTCGAGCTGGCTGATCCCCCATCCACGTAGTCCTGCCGACCGTCTTAGGATTAAGAAACTGAAGTGAAACAAATGTTTCACGTATGTCCTATGCTCCAAGTGGGAGCAGCAGGAATTCATAGAGTCCGTAGTACTTTGCGATTGGCCGTTACCGCTAGAGTTGCCCTAATTAATTGTCTGTTGGTCTAATACTGATTCACAGTAGCCTGACTCCAATCCATGACAGCTGAAGAAAAAACCCAACTTCGAATATTACACAGCTCGAAATGGGCCCATGTTTTGTAAATGGGAAACGACACAAAAATTGTATAAATAATATTTTTTAAAAGCAGTCCATGTTTATGAGACCACTAAGAAGACCTAGACATGGGTGGGAGGATAATAGTAGAGTGAATCTTAGAGAAATTGTCGGTCACGGTAGCCGAGCGGTCTAAGTCATGCACTGTCTTCGCTCGCTCGGAAGCCGGGATCGTGGGTTCGAATCCCACTCAGGGCATGGATGTTTGTGTGTTTTTTTTGTGTTTGTCTACAGTTAGAGGCCTTGCGACGAGCTGACCACTCGCTCAAGGAGTCCTACCGAATGTGTAAGATCTAGTAAGCCGAAGTGAAACGGAGAGTTTCATGGAGGTAGGCCTAGGCCCAAATTGGGGGGCTATAGCGCCGCAGAAAAAAAAATCTAAGAGAAATTAGATGGGGTGAAATGGACCGGATTGATTTGGCTGAGGTTAGGGAATAGTGGAGGTCTCTTGTGAATACGGTAATGAACATTCTGGTGCCGTAAAATTTAGGGACATTCTTGAGTAGCTGAGCAACTGACGGCTTCTCAGTAAGTTAGTTCCTTAGTCAGTTTGTGTTTTAGATAGTTTTGATAGAATGTAAGTGTGATTTAGGATTCNAACGGAGAGTTTCATGGAGGTAGGCCTAGGCCCAAATTGGGGGGCTATAGCGCCGCAGAAAAAAAAATCTAAGAGAAATTAGATGGGGTGAAATGGACCGGATTGATTTGGCTGAGGTTAGGGAAT
>NW_019737087.1:1494583-1511213 GCF_002891405.2 Cryptotermes secundus | reverse complement strand
GGCCACACCATTATATATGGCGGAGGTTCAGGAGCAGATTATATGGTGGAGCAATGAGCCCATCCCAGTTCATCAGTGCAATCACTTCCAGAGGAAACTGCAATTAAGTGATGAATCAGACATTATCAGCGACAACAGCAGAGGAAAGAAGATATTCCAGCAGAACTCCTAAAGCCTACTTTCCTATTGCATAGAGCTATTACTATTATTGTTGTAATACAGTTTTTCTGGTGGTTGTGGGTGGGGAGACATAACTTAAACAGAGTTTATATAGCATTAACATGTACTGTTATATCAAGGTTGCGCTGTTGGTCCACAACATGAGACTGGCAAGATGCCCTTCACTCTGTTCACAGATTAAGAACTTGTGCTGAATAGCAAATCGATTACATAAAATTTAATTAGTTTTGTACAGAACATTATAACCTCCTACAATATAAATGGCACTCAAATATATGATGTACATCCCTTATTTATGAATTTATTTGTAGTCTATTAGTGGGGTTGTCAGTAACTCAGACTATATAGCATTAACATGTACTCTTATATCAAGGTTGCACTGTTGGTCTACAACATGAGACTGGCAAGATGCCCTTCACTGTGTTCACAGATTAAGAACTTGTGCTGAATAGCAAATCGATTATATAAAATTTAATTAGTTTTGTACAGAACATTATAACCTCCTACAATATAAATGGCATTCAAATAAATGATGTACATCCCTTATTTATGAATTTATTTGTAGTCTATTAGTGGGGTTGTCAGTAACTCAGACTATATAGCATTAACATGTACTGTTATATCAAGGTTGCACTGTTGGTCCACAACATGAGACTGGCAAGATGCCCTTCACTGTGTTCACAGATTAAGAACTTGTGCTGAATAGCAAATCGATTATATAAAATTTAATTAGTTTTGTACAGAACATTATAACCTCCTACAATATAAATGGCATTCAAATAAATGATGTACATCCCTTATTTATGAATTTATTTGTAGTCTATTAGTGGGGTTGTCAGTAACTCAGACTATATAGCATTAACATGTACTGTTATATCAAGGTTGCACTGTTGGTCCACAACATGAGACTGGCAAGATGCCCTTCACTGTGTTCACAGATTAAGAACTTGTGCTGAATAGCAAATCGATTACATAAAATTTAATTAGTTTTGTACAGAACATTATAACCTCCTACAATATAAATGGCATTCAAATAAATGATGTACATCCCTTATTTATGAATTTATTTGTAGTCTATTAGTGGGGTTGTCAGTAACTCAGACTATATAGCATTAACATGTACTGTTATATCAAGGTTGCACTGTTGGTCCACAACATGAGACTGGCAAGATGCCCTTCACTGTGTTCACAGATTAAGAACTTGTGCTGAATAGCAAATCGATTATATAAAATTTAATTAGTTTGTACAGAACATTATAACCTCCAAACAACATAAATGGCATTCAGAATAAATGATGTACATCCCTTATTTATGTATTTATTTGTAGTCTATTAGTGGGGTTGTCAGTAACTCGGACTATATAGCATTAACATGTACATTCCTTAAACCTATTCCATGTTTTCATCATTAAGAAGATAAAAAATTACCGAAAATGAGGCTGGAGCAATTAAAATGAAACAGTAAGATTACATGACACATGAAGACACCTACTTTCTATTTACAAGATATTTCATGATTTGAGAGCTAGAATCCTGGGACTCTCTCTTTTAGGAGTTTCAGAGCCAAAACCAACCACAGCTTTCATTGGGGTTTGGAGACAACAGCCATTTCTGTTGGTGGACAGGATGTTCCCCTGTGGTGTTTTGCAAAACTGACTTGGGGATTTAGTTTATAATGCTTTCTAATGTATGGCATCTCCTTTTGGGTTCTATACACAGAGCAAGCCACCACGGACATGTCTTTACCAGTCAGATGAGGAATTTGACTATTAATTCCAATCCTGTTGCAGTCTTTCAAAGGAGGCACAGATGTTTTAATCACTGCAGGAGAACACATTTCTTTGCATGTGTCAGACAGAGAAGCTTCAGTGGGGAACTGATGCTGAGGTTATTTCAAATTCATACCTCTCTGAGAGCTTGGGTTCGGCCGCAAGTATGTATTATCAGACGGAACATTCTCCTTCCCTGTATTTAACCAGTTAATTGGAACTGTAAGATTTGCTTTAATGTCTGCACAAACTCTCTCCCATGCTAGTTTCGTGCTGTTGTGTTTTCTGCAAGTTGCAGAGGCCGGAACTTCTGTGGACACTTGGTCTACCCTGCATGGTGACTTCATTACTTTTAATTTTTGTTTTCGGTGGGAACCATTTGGACTTTTCATTCCATGCTTCTGTTTAGGAGTTCCAATCTTCTTGGGGCTATCTTTAAAATTATACTGCAAATCATCTACACCAGATTTTGCTACCAGAGGTGAATGAATCCTCTGAACTGCCTTGCTATGACTTGATCTAGAGATGTAGGGTTTCTTGGCTGGGGCACCTATTAGGAATTGTGTTACCTCTGCATGACATGCAAATACATTTGGAACATGTACAAGTCATTCTGCTTTAGACTCAGCCATAGATTTCTCTTTCTCATGATGTCCCACATTGCAGTTTGCCTTTGCATCAAATAACTTCATTCTTTCCAAAACCATACCAGCATTCCAGCTCCTTAACTTTGCTACAGAAACTCTGCCTGTAACAGGTGCTTCTTCCTTTATGTTTTGCACACTGCTGAAGAAGACATCTGCTGTTTTCAATTCATCATTTACTTTTTGCTATTCTGTTCTATCAGTGTCAGCAATTTCTTCCAAATTCAATGAGTTGTGTTCAGGAATATCAACATAGCTGCCAGATTTCATAATATTTTTCAAAGATTTGCTTCCGAAGCTATGGTTTCTGAATGTGCATTCAGAACCATGTACCATGGTTCTGTCCATGAGACAGGAATGATAATTCTGCAATATCTCTTTATTCTTATCCTCAGAGGGCAGTTCTTCCTCACACTATGGGGTATTCTCTTGTTCATGTTGACAGTATTTCTTGGACCTGGTTGAGGCAAGCCTGTAAATACTGCATTGGGCTGGCCCCTCTTTACATTACTGTGTGGATAGAATTGACTAATCTGAGCAAGATTAGGTTGCACAGACAAATGCGATGACATGTTTCTTGCTACCTCATTCTTTTCTGATTGCAATCTGAAGACAGGTTTTGCATTTTCCTTTTGCCTGTGTCCAATAGTGCCAATATTTCGTGCACTTGGTAATCTTATAACTTTATTCTCCAGGCTGCAGCGAATCCTAAGCTCTCTGCTGAGTCATCTGGCAAGGTGATCTGTAGAAGAATCACCTAATTTCTTGGTTTCAACTGATGTTCCTTCATATGCAGCCTGAACCAATTCTGCATTTCTATTGACTTCAGTACCACAGGATACAGTTAATGAAGGAAAGAAGCACAATAAATCACTGTAGGTCGCGGTGCAAGGGCTGAGAAGGCCCACCCCCTATACATTCATTCATATACATAATGAAGGAAGCACACTTCAGTCAATTGGTAGATATCATGTTTCCAAACTCTTGTGATATTCTGTTCTCTATGGCAGAAACTCTGTTCTTAATGGCTTCATATTCACTCTTTGGGATACGAACAAACTCCATCTCAGGATGATCTGGTTCTGATACATGAATGGCACTCTCAGGCTCAATGACTTGAGTTTCATGACTGGATGTGCTACACAAACTTTCTGCTTGGACTAGTTCACCATCACTAGTGATATCAACACCAGGTCCAACTGGAGGTGAAAACATGGGGCTCTCAGATAGATGTAAATATTTCTTTCTGCCCCAAGGGCCTACACCCCAATTTCGCTCTAGAGAACCTCAACTTGAATGATCTGAATGGCAGCTTATGCCTGAACCTAATGGATTACCCACAACAGCCAGTTCTTCAGGTCTCTGAAAAATGAGTTCAGGCTGTCATTCTAAATCATTTAGAAGAAGTTCTAAAATACACACTGTACAAGTATTCTAAAATAATGTATCCGAAACTGTACTCTTACAGCATGCATTTAAGAGATTCAAGTATAACTGCAGCTGACTGCAGCACTTTCATGCATATCTTGGGCAGTACTAAAACTTACAGCACAGTAAGTCCCTAGTTTACAGTTAATTTCTTCCAGAGGTTAGCATGAAAGTTGAACTATACAGAGTGTCCCAGGAGGAATGTGCCAGACTTTGGGAGTGGGTTCCTTATGTTAAAGTATACCAATATAACCTGAAACACCTATGTCCAAAGTTGAACGGTTACAGAGATAATGGCCCGAGAAGTGTGAAACTTTGACAGGTGTTGCACACTTGTTGATTACCAAATACATATTAAAACTGGCAGGAATATGTGGTTTCTGTCATATTAATAATGTACATAACATCAAACTAACTTATGAGTGACATTAAGCCATTAAATTGAACTACAAAAATCTCGCACACCATGTCATAGTTGTCCTTAGGGTTCCAAGCACTGGCAAGCACTGACGTAACATGGCTGACTGCGCATTCTGGTATAAGCCGACTACATAACTGTACTAAAATATAGTACCTGCTTTATAGTAATTGTTCAAATTGTCCTCCACCAGCTGCAATGCAGTTTTCGGCACGCATCATGAGGGATTGGGTAGCAGAAGCAATGTTGCCTGAATGGTGACGTATGTGTTCTGCCGCTGCAAAAATACAATCCCACAGTGCTTCTCGTGTGCTAGTGTGAGCCATCATCACCACACTCAAGGAAAAACATCGATAAGACTTGTCAGCTTACAGGTACAGTGCGTGGACCCACCAGAAGACCACACTTTTCTCGGGCCATTAGCTCTGTAACCATTCAACTTTGGACATAGGTGTTTTGGGTTATATTGGAATACTTTAACATAAGGAACACCCTCCCAAAGTCTGGCACATACCTCCTGGGACACCCTGTATAAGTCCAACGGTTCTTAAATACAATATATTTTCTGACATACATGATAATTTCAATGGACAGTTAACCTAAAAATGTATGTACAAAAAGAATGTGTCATAACAAACCATATTGTAATATATTATAATATATAACCCTTGTATAACCAGTACTAATGACAGTAATAGTTGCAGTACTTAAATTGATTAAATGAGGCATGTAGAACCCATTGCTAGGCAAAGACACTGAAAGAAGAAACTATACAACAGCCATTACTAAGTAATGGCTCTGCAAACAAGCATGTTTCCACAGTAACAAGAGAATACAGCAATGATGGAAGAGATGTTTTCTATGCAGTCCATGCTGAGATTTTATAACAAGGAGGACAAGTTAGCAGCTGCAGTTAGAGAAATGCTGGGGTTCAGTCATGGTGAGCTGTTGCCATCAGAAGCTGTTAGCTGAGGCCAGGGACAGTTCGGGGACCCAGAGGAAGGGGAATGTCTGCTATAGGAAGCCACTACCAAGCAACAGCAGTGAAGACATAACCGTGGACATTAGTGTGTGTCTGCATGCATGAGCATGTACTAGTAAACTGTAAAGTGTAGTCACGCACAATATCAAAGAGTCCAATAAATCCAAGTCATCAATCCAAAACCTGTCTACAGTCATAATCCATAAACATAACACATGTCACAGTTGAAAATCAAAGAGGCATTCCAAAATAAATATAAATTTATAGTCAACTGCTTATTTAAAATAATATTTTTTAAATATTTTATTACATGGTCAAGGAATCAGGATGGGCTACAAGCTACATGGCCTGGGTGCAATTCCCGCCAGGAAAGATCTTCCTCTTTTCCACAGTGTTCAGACCAACTCCCAACCTTCTATCCAACAGGTATCAGGGGATCTTTCTCTCGGGGTAAAGTGGCAGGGACGCAAAACTGACCACTGACCTCCATCTGGTGCCAAGGTTCAGAAAGGTGGAGCTATACCTCCACTCCCCCATAGATCTGCATGGAACAGTGCTTAACTATTTAAGCATAGAGATGTCACCTTTTTTACCACATGGTCCAGTAAAGAAAATGATGATAACTGTGACCCAAAAATAGATATTGCAAATTTTAGGAACTAATTTTATTTGCTTTTAACTAACATACTATGACGTGGATGTTGGAAGTACCCTCAATGCAACACTGGCATAAAGGTCTGAAACAGTGACTATGAGTAAGCAACAAATTGAAGGACCCAACCAAGAATGCCATTGGAGGGCATATATCAGGACAGTGATGGCACCCAGGAGGGAGAAGAACTCGTAAGAAGACCTGCTACAAGATGGTCAGAGAGAAGATTGCTAAGAAAATAGTTGGATCTTCTGTCAGCCTACAACAAGGCAAAGATTGGACCTTGTGGAGGGGTCGACCCCCTCTGAAATGAAAAAAATGGAATAGTACACAGGAGGAGCCAGTAACATAGAAGCACCGGTCTTCTCAACGAGAGTGAATAAGCGATGAATGAATGTGATGCAACTGGATCTTCTGGCAAGTTAGCAGGAAACCGCTCGAGACGAGCTGGTCATAAGAGGGGAGCAGTTGTAATGGAAGGAGAATAGTTACTGCAAGAGGAGTAGCCGAAATAACAGGAGACACAGCAAGCACAGCAGCGGGAAGAAAAAGGAACGGGGATGTACGGCTAGGCTGTTCAGGAAGAACTACCTTTAGAAGGGAGCAGTGTGACGTGGATGGCACAGCGGGAGGTGCTGGTCGCATGAACTCTGAGATTTCGCGAGTGACATCACATACCCCCACTCTGTCCATCAGTGTGCAATGCTCGGTAGACACCCCTTTCCCTGCGGTGACGTGGCAGAGGAGCAGTGGCACCAGGCTACCACTGCTGCAGTGATGTAACACGGGATGCCGCGGTTGCTATGCAGCAGTAAACAACTCCCGACAGCGTTACTAGGCTATCAGCAAACACGGCGTCAGACAACAGTGGTACCTATCACACAACTGTTCTCTGTCTTGCCCATGCCGGGGCTAAATAAGGAGCAGTGAACACTATTCACAGTTAGTTACAAGTTAGCCAGGGAGTCAGTGAACCAGTCAGTTGTAGTCTAGCATTCGCAGGCCAAGTATTTGTGATACTGCCAATGGTAGTAATTGTGAGATTGTAAATGGTGCAATTGTATGAGCGAGTGTGGAATAAAATTCGCTATATCAAATGAGGCATGAAGTTACTTGTCGCGTGACATACCCAACATGTGACAATACTTTGTAAAATATATATATATTAATGACAATGCTCTTAATTAATGAAACAATCTTTGTTATCTGAAATATATTGCACTTTTGTGCATATTTAAATGGGTAAACGCCCCCACATTTGTGACAATCTGTTGTGTAGGCATAAAATTTCATGAAATAATTCCTTCTGTAAATAACATGTATGTTCTAGAATGACACTGCATTGATATGGTTCCTTTTTGGTACCCTTTCATTTTGTCATTAAAATATTTTAGAACAGACCTCTCAATTCGTGCAACTTTAGGTACATAGCACAATCATGTGAAGTAATGAGTTACATGTAAATGTCGGTGCTCTGAAAAAGGAAACGTTTCTAGAATTTTGCACCCCACCCCACAAAAAAAAACTGACCTGCATGTAGCTAACAACCTTTTTAAAATGAAATGTTGGAATAAAAGGTCCAACCCATACTTCTGTAAATACAATATTATAAACTTCAATAGAAAACAAAATACGGTAAAAATCTATTCATATAAAGTATAATTTTCAGAAGGGCGAAACGGCCCATATTAAACATGCAGTTGGAACCAGTTCACTACTTCAGTTTGAAAGTGGGTGTCAATTTGGAAAGTGACAGTGTTTCTCTACAACTTCTTTATTATAACTGTCACAACACAACTAATATTAAGTTGTATATTATAACACAACAGGATGCATGAAATGAAAATTATAAGTGTTTCTCTACATGCAAGTTTCCAGCCTTAATATTTAACTGAATATCACAACCAATGCAAAACAGAAAACATGCAGGAAAGTCTAGAATCTATCATCTGAAGACAAGATCAGTAGAACTTGGAATGAACAGTTTCATGCTTTCTTACTTGCTTCTTCCCAGACCAACTTCTAACACTTAGTCGAGTGTTCTTGCAGCTGTCATATGCTTCTTTGCAATTAATCTTGTTTGCTCCACTGTGACAAAATATTCAGATTTACATTACACAGAAGTTGAAATGAGAGTAACAGTAGTTCACACAGTTCCCAAAGTTAGTTAAGAAATCCTTTATCTTTCAGCATGTTTCTTTGGTGTGAAAATTCTTCTGTGTCTGTGCTTTGTTGACTGGGGATGCTTTGATTTCCTGCTGGGGCTGTGAAAGGATAATAAAACTATTTTTAAAGGCACTACAAAACACTGTATGTATATGGTATCCACTTCAAGTGCTGTTGTTTGGAAATAGAAAAGGTAGTGGGACAGTAAGTAGATTTCAAGGATGGTGTATCTGATTTATGAATCTGGCAATTCCTTTGAGTATATTAAAGAGTGAATTAAATAGATATGACTAAAAAATATTAAATATAATTTACATAACACTGCTTCTGAAACTGTCACTGACATCTACAAATGGTACACCATAATGGCCATGAAAGACTGAATATGATCTTGTGAAAGATACCTGCATCCAAATATAAATATAAATGATGATATCTGTTCAGTACTTTCACTGTACAACAGAAGTTGTGGTATGAAATGACATGAGGTCAAACTAACTCAGCCATAATTACTCATTCAGTAATTTTAGAACACAGTACTTATATATTTAAGTAATCATTAAATAGTCAACATACTTCTACAATTTAAAAACTAATGATGTATAAAAGAAATTTTTAGGATTCTTACAAAATGTTAACTATATAAGAAGCATATAATCCATCAACAAGTGAACAAATGAAACAAAATGGTGACACAGGCATGAGTTACATGAAAATATGATTTATCTTATGTATTTGTAAGTTAAAATAAGAAATAAGATTTAGCATAATACATTTAAAACAATAGCATTATATTTATGTAAAAAAGGCAAAGTTGTTCCTGTGCTTAACTAATTAAGCACTACACCATGAACACGTATAGGGGAGTGGATGTATAGATCCACATTTTCTTGACCTCAGCATTATTTGGAGGAGAGTGGTCAGCTTCACGCCCCGGCCGCTTTACACCCGAGGAAAGAAACCCCCCCCCCTCCCTGATACCCATTGGATAAGAGGCTGGGTGGACCCCAGAGCTGGTCTGGACGACGGGGAGAAGAGAAAATTCTTGACCCTACAGAGACTCAAACTCCAACCCCTTGGTCATCCAGCCCATAGCCAGTCGCTATACTGACTGTGCTATCCTGGCTTTATGTAACCTGGACAAAAACAAACAGTTGTGCAACACAAAAACATGCAAGTCATGTGCCATGGACCTGGAGGGAGTGTAAAGTATCTTTGCTAGTGCTACACTCTGGGGGAGTGTTTGCAAAACATCTCGCCTGCAAAGCTACATGCATACTCATATACACCCTTGTCACACATCCAATACAGTTAATTTCCAGTGAAAAGCCATTTTCCCTTTCTCCATCAGACACATTAGGGATATTCAAATCTTGAATTTTCAAGACTAACTTGAGAAAATATATTACTCTTAAATCCAACATTCACTTTCCATTCACAAACTTTGAGAATTATCTGATATCAAAAGGGACAAGTATCATATTTACCTAAATGGAAGAGGTTCTTTCTATTGCAAGAGTTACAGAATTATGGGTCATCATGAATTCAACTGATTATATATATATATTTCTTATAAGCTTTTAGTGGGTTCATGCCAAAGTTCATGTTACACTGTTCTATAAGAGCAACAAGACAGAAAGCAGGAGACGGAAGTATGAATCAAAGTCAGAAGCAGTAAGCTGCTATGAGTTTACCCAAAGTACCATCAAAAAGCAATAAGATTCTGTGTTAACATGAGAGTTCTTTACCATAAGCATGACATATCTGCTACTTCTTGCAAGTTGTAAACATGAGCCACAAGGTTTCTTCTTGACAGCCAATGAGAGTTACTGTAAAACAAGAGTGACCGATACTGTGTCCCCATTTCCTTGCATAATTCTGCAAAAAGTCTCCTTTTCAAAGGATGAATTTTTATGTAGTTTCCAGTTTGGTCACTGTGTTCATCATGTCACTCAGTTTTGGGCATAATTCCTTCATAGGGAGTGATTCACCATATATCATACAGTATGTCCATATAGCTTCTGGTGTTCATTGTTTAATTAAGGCCTGCAGTCCTTCTCTATTTCCTGCCATTATGCAAACTACATCCATGCATACTTCAATAAAAGCTGACAATTATATGCTTTTTTCTTTCATTAAATTATCAACAATTTTGAAGAGTTCTTTTGCTGTTTCTTTTCTTTTTATAGGTTGCAGAAAAGAATGTCTTCATTACTTGCTGTATCTGCAGCACATCACACATAAGCTATCAAGCGACAAGTACCACTGCAATCAGTTGCTTTGTCAATCTCTGCTGAAAAACGTTTCTCAGCTTCTCAATCAGCTGTTATTCTAAGACTTCTCATACAACAGCAATTTGTCGAGAGACCATGTTATTTTATAGCAGTATATCAAAAAGCTGCTGAGCACATTTTTCACTGAACATTGTTTGTACCATGTCTATCACAGAAGGAGATATCACAGTTTCAGCGATTGTGTGCGGCTTCTTGTTCTGTGCTATTCTGTATGAGACTTAATAATCCCTTTCTATGGAAGTATTCTTCTGGCTTGTTTTTCATTTCTGAATCATTTGTTTCAAGGTTCTGTTTCAGTTTATTTAGCTTCTAACTGTCAGATACTAAGAAACCGAGAAACAAAACACACTGAGGCCATTCTTCACTGTTAATTATAACACTCATGAAACCCAGAGGCAAATATGATTCATTGTACTTATATGATTTTGGTTTTGATACACAGCTCCAACTACTATTGCTTTAGGTTTGTTGTCTGGTTTTCTTTTTATGCCTGCCAAAAATCTGTGCATTACTCTATGTTCCAGAAAATACCAATTAGTCCTTGATACTGGACTGTAACAATTACATGTAGTAAATGTTACGGGATGTATGCTTTCATCTGTACACTATGGAACCAAAATGTTTACATGTTAACACACCATATTCTATCACTGCAGTATTTCTACATCTTAACACACTGAAGTATGTCACTAAAGAATATCTATAACACAAATGTCTTCACTCACTAACTTACACCAACAAAGAACAACATGGCTTCACAGAACTTGTGACAACAGTTTTATTGCTCAGGACTCAGCTTTCCAGCCCTAGAGGGCAGCAGAATTTAGGGGTGGAAATGGTAAATTTGAGGGGCTGGGCAGCTTTCTCGTACTCCTTAACAACAGTGGAGCGAGTTGGTTTAACAATACATTTGTTAGCACTCCTCCTACAGTGGCAAAGCTGAGTCCCTAACAGTACATAGACTTATACTGTAGTTTAATTCCTAAAACTGCCAACATTCCGTGAGTTTGAATTCTGTAGCACTGTATGACAACTAAACTACCTCGATCAAGCAGATGATTTTAAAAAGGTTTCTCCATATTTCCTTTAAAATTGTTTTTTGTACAAACAACATCCCCTTCAGGGGGGGGGCTTCACACACTTTGGGAACCTCTGCTATATAGCATCAATGATCAGATGATTACTGAATGTAGAGCAGTTGATGAAATCAAAAGTGGCAGGGGAAACCAAAGTAAATATAGAAAACCTGCCCCAGTGCCACCTTTTCTGCCACAAATTCCACATGACCTGGCCTGTGACTGAAGCCAAGTTGCCACAGTGGGAAACCAGCAACTATTCACCTGAGCAACAGCATGGCCTTGAAGACACTGAAGCTCAGATGGAATGGTGAAGGGAGAGACTGCTGATGCTGGATAATGGCTAGTGACTTCAAGAAGTAAATTTAGATGTCATGTATAACATGTTTTTAGATAGTTATTTTCTTTCACATGTTTGCAGTAAAATTACTTTTTCTGTGCATACATGTTCTCTGGTGTGGGAACATGTTACATTCAAACTAATCTTCCATTCAGAAGCAGTACACTTTACTGTATTGTCAGAGTGACTAGTGTTATAAATTACAGGGGATTATGATTACAGGGGAAAACTGATCTAAAAAAACTTTTCATTCTTGCTTTCATTTTTAAAATTTTTCCAAATTCTCATCTCTTAGTCCTACCCTTTCCTAGGAAAAACTTCTCATTCCAAAATCTAAGAGCAGCCTACATTCTCCAAGTTTTAACTATAACAGAAATGTACATCAAGTGATTCTCTGATGTTTCAGCAACATATCAGTAGCTTGTTGCATTGTGTATTATGTCACTTGATTTGTTTATGGATGTACATGCAATATCTTCCCCTCATTGTTACACAAAGTCTTCCCTTCCCCTGGGATCCCACTGACCTCCAACCATGTGTTTAAGGTTTTATCCCACTGTGTCTGTAATGTACAAAATTATCCAGTTCTGTGTTGTCCTTTTAAAATTTCACAATCTATATGTTCATGCAAATGGCAGAACAGATAAGGTTTCATCAGCATCCTTTAAAGCAAGGGTCTCCAAACTATGGCCCATGGGCCACATGCGGCCCACGATGTAATTTTTATTCAGCCCGCGAAAGAATTGTGCAGAAATGCGCCAATTGAACTAATTTTCCAGTGAGTACTGGTAAATGTGATTCCGACTTTACTGACCTGACATATTGTGACGTGTTGCGCTATGCAGGACACCCCTCCCCCCGCCAGCGGTTACATAACGCTATCGGATCGCTGTCATTACTATGGTAACGGGCGAGTCAACGCTCCTTCGGCCACCCCACCAGCGGTGACGTCACCAAGGGATACCATGGTTGCTAGGCAGCAGTAAACAACTCTGAGAGCGTTGCTAGCAACACGGCGCCAGACAGCAATGGTGCCTATTACGTGGCTGTTTCCTCCTTTGTCCGGAACAAGGCTAGGCACAGAGCAGCGAAGACTATTCAGAGTCAGTTCTCAGTTCTCATTCTAGCCAGCGGTTAGTTCCGAGTAAGCCAGCAGTTAGTTGCAGAACAGTATTTGTGATACTGCCGATGGCAGTAATTGTCAGATTGTAATTTGTGTGATTGTAAGAGCGAATGTGAAATAAAATTCGCTAGATCCAGCACGGCGTGAATTTATTTGTCGCGTTATACACCCAACACGTGACAAACTGGTGTCAGAAGTGGAATTGAACTTGAACACACCCCAAAGAATTGTACTGCTACAAAATGGAGATGCAGCAAATGATCAAACTCCTGCTGAAGAAAATCAGCGATGGCCAAGAAAAAACAGATATCATGCTAGCCAACCAGGCGAAATTAGACACCGATAGAAAAACGAACAAAGAAGAAATGCTGGCACGAATGGACGCCAACATGAAATCCTACCAAGAAAGGATGGAGGCCAATAGAAAAAAAGACAAAGAAGATTTAACATTGACATGTTACAATATTATACTGCAGTTTGATGGCTTAGCTGTGGAAAGGTTCTTTTGCGCTTCTTTCAGCTCAGGAATGAAATTGATACATTTCTTAGCGAGAAAAACCATCATGAACCACTTTTATCAGATACCAAGTGGCTTTGGAAATTAGCAGTTTTGCTGATCTGGTGAACCATATGAACCATTTGAATTTAAAGTTGCAGGGTGAAAATAACTTAGTCTGTGATTTATTTGCACTTATCAAGGCATTCAGAGCAAAGTTGATACTTCTGGAAAGCCAAGTGAAAAATTGTAACTTTGTTCATAGGCTATACTGTGCAGAGTTGAATAGAAAGGGCGAAGCAGAATTTTCTTCCTTGTTTGCAAATTTAGTCATTTTAGATTTGAAAGAACAATCTCAGAAGCGATTTGCTGATTTGGATTCCAGTGCTCAGGAAATTAGATTGTTTCAAAATCCATTTGACTGTGATGCTGCAGATGTCCCAAGTCAAATTCAAATGGAAATTATTGAAATTCAGGAAAATTATCATATTAAAGACAAATACAAGGAAGGAAATTTGATCGAATTTTATAAATTTCTTAACTCTGAGCAATTTCCAAATTTAAAGAAATTTGCTTGTAAATTTATCTCCATTTTTGGGACGACATATCTGTGTGAACAAACTTTTTTCCCAGATGAAGTACATCAAGTCAAAATACAGGGCAAATTTATCCGATGAACATTTAAAGTCGCTACTTGTGATTAGCATTTCAAAATTTGAACCTCAATTTAATCAAATTTTAAGAATGCAAAAAGAGTCATCATTCACATTAATTGTTTTAATATAATTTGTGATGAAAATATGAGCATTTGCTGCTACTGTCTGTTGTCATTGATATACGATAATTTATTCTCACGTACTTTGTACTTAGTTTATGAAATTCTGTGCTTTCAATAAACCTCATATAGCTAGAGTTATTAATTTCTCATTTTATACGGCCCGTTGAAAGTGCTGAATTACCTAATGTGGCCCGCAGTTCGAAAAGTTTGGAGACCCCTGCTTTAAAGCTATAAGGCTTTTGCAATAAAAAATATTTTGAAAACACTCACTCAGGATAATAAAATTGATGTTACTGATACATAACAATGCAAGTTTTCTACTTGTCTGTAACCATTTCTTTTCTGCAGATTATGCAAACGTTATCTGCTGCAGTTAATTATTCTGGAGTAGCAACAGGATACAGTGTGCTCATGCTTCTAATTGCACGAGACAAAATCACATCATTGAATGCCTTCTTAAATGGCCTAAAAAATTCATCATCATAAAAATCCCTAGGTCTCTTTACATCCTGAGATGACTGAAGGACACTGCGCTTATCCAATTAACTCTGCACATACTTTGGGTATTCACTACACATGACTTCCTTGCCTTTTCATACTATTTCAGTAACGGAAGACTTGCATTATGAGCAACATTGTTTTCAAAGAGATACTAACATGAATCAGCAAAACACAAATATTACAAAAGACGAAACAAACCCTGTGGCCTGTAGTCCACAAGCGAACTATACCGACTGAGCAACCGCCGCTTGTCAGCGAAGTTAGTGCTAACTTTTGTGGATAGAGGGTGTCACATGGTCAGCACACCAGATCCCCATGGCTGTTAATCTCGGTTTCCTAGACCAGATCTGCCATCTCCTTGAAATAGCTCCTCAATTATCCTCACAAGGCTGAGTGGAACCCATTCCAGACACACTACCTCCCAGAAAATCTGGTAGCGCCGGGAATCAAACCCAGGGCCTCTTGATCTGTAGCAGGGAACTCTGACAATGGACTGAAGGTCAAACAAGAAAGGATAGAATTACAGTCCATTCGCGGAGACGAGAGAGTCCTCGTAAACAAATGCACCCGGTATCTCCTTCGCTGTTTGAATGAAATCATGCAGCGATCACGTGATGCGTGTCCCGTTGCAGGGGCGTCCAAAGTTCACTCTTCAGTCTGAATGCAGGTTAATGTGCTTCCGAATGCAGTGAGTACACTGAAGTAACTGCGCTCTTTGTCCACTCCTTGCTGTCAGCTGTGACGACGCGGGGCTTGCTTTGTTTACACTAACTGTCTCGTCTCCGCGAATGGACTATAGAAATTAAATTCTTAGAGGAATCAAAGACAAAGTTTAACAGAGTTAGAAGAAAAATAATAGAATGGTTTGTTTACATAGAAAGGATAGAACAAGAATAATGAGAAGTGCATTAAAAGTAAAATGTGGATGACAGAGACTGATGGGACGATGCAGAATAAAATAGTTCAGTGGAATACTGAAAAATATTACCAAAATAGGAAACAACTGACAACAGTTTAAAACAATGGACTGAGGGAGAAAGAAGAGATTGGATTATGTCCTTCAACCTACATACAAGAGGAATGATGCTGGAAGAAGTTTAAATGTTGCTGCTATTTTCAAGGAAATCACCAAAACTTAAGGAGGAGGGTGTTTGGAAATAAGATCAATTTTCAAATCACACACACACACACAGTTTGAGGAGAGACAGCAATCTGAGGTGCATGATGTGTTATCAGTACTGCCAGGAAGTTCAACCATCCTACATTAGCCTGCTTGTGCAGTACAAAGTAATGAATAAGAATCTTTAAATTGGAAAAATCTATGCTGGAGTGATTCATTCAAAATTCCACTGCATTATCTCTGAAAAAAAAACTTCCACTCTAGAATGAATCATGGCTTCTCCAAGTCACAATGCACGCTCTTCAAATTGTGTGATGAAATGTACTGAGAATGGGTACTGAAGTATTATGCTACACATCCTATTGTTCCAATCTGGCACAAAATAATTTCCAGTTGTTTCCATGACTGCAGGACTATAATTTTTCTTCAGATGATGGACACATTTCACTTCAACACGTCATAACTTAACAAGAGAAAGCTTCAACCTGGCATGAAACCAAGCAGGTAAAACTTTGGAAGAAATGTGTATGCATTGTGTAGTGCTTGGATAAAGACAAAGTGCAACCAGACAACAGTCATGCCAAACAGAGGGGTGGCAGACACAAGAATTAAATGAACAACTTTTAAGGAAAAAAGAAATTTTCTGTAATAAAAGCTTTAAAC
>NW_019737087.1:1479330-1494335 GCF_002891405.2 Cryptotermes secundus | reverse complement strand
AGAAAGCTCTAGATCGCATTAAGTGGGGGAATTGTTTTGAAAGAGACTGTGGACCTGTCGTCTTGACAGATTACTGATGATGATGATGATGATGAAAAGCTTTAAACACAGACATCTAGGTGTGACATGCCTACATTCAGTCAAGAAGTTTTCTTTTGATGTAAGCAAACATTATATATAAAACACAGGCAATTAAATTGCTGTTCTTTATGGATACTGTTTTTTTATATACTGATGTAATGCTGTGTAGTGCAGTATACTGTTCACATTATTGTAAAAACCTGCTACTTCACACTTCAGGACAGCGGAGGCAGCAGTTTCTTCCAAAATGTTGGTAATAATCTAGCAGGCTAAATGCTGTCACAACCCAGAAGACAGTAACATTCACAGTTACCACCATGAGAATTTTAAACCTCGCATGCTTTTCTTCGAACTGATCAGCCCTATGTGTTCTTGGAAATCAGTAACAAAAACCAGCTGTTCCAACAAGGCTTATAAATCTATATAAACAATGAAAATTTACTGCAGTCTCCATATAATAATCATAATTTATATTTATTCTAAGAATGTTAATGGTAAGATAACAGAAAATTGACACAAAATAACTGATGAGACTGCTGCAAATTTTTCAAAATATTGTAAACTCTATCTAAAACAGAAGTTGCATTAGTCAGATTCTAAACTGTATTGGAAATATCCCTGTACTTGAATAAGTTCCTTCTAATACTCTGGTCTTAATTTCTATGGAAACAAAGATGCTGAAAAACTACATTAACCACATGCAGCTACAACTCTACATGCATACCTTGCTTTAAATTAAACAGCAAAACAATGCAGTATACCATAAACCCCATAAAGATAGATTTAATAGTTTCTAAAGCAATACACACAAAAAAGAAGTGCCTAACCTGCTTCACGCCTGAGGCACCATTTTCTTTTGACTCAACCTTCACATACACATTTATTCTACAGAATTCTAATCAACAGATCACTTTCTGCAACACTTTAAAGTACAATACCACAATACTTTAAAAAACTCTTACCTCACTGTATGCATTCCTTTTCTCTTTCTCTCTCAAACATGCTACTCACCCTGCCCACCTCATTCTCCTTGACTTGACCATTAATATTACATTTGGCAAAGAGAACAAATTATGAAGCTCCTCATTATGACTCTCTCCAGCCTCCTACTAATTCCTCTTGGGTATAAATATTCCCTTCAGCACCCTGTTCTCAAACACCGTCAAAATATGTTTAACCTTTCATGTCAGAGATCACCAAGTTTCACAGCCATACAAAACTACAGGCAAAATCAGAGTTTTGTATGTTTAATTTTTACATTCTTAGACAGCACACAAGAAAACAAAAAGGTCTGAACTGAATGGTAACAAGCATTATCCAAATTTAATCTACTCTTACTTACCTCATGAACCAAATTTTAAGTTTTTACTGTCATCCCCGAAGATTGTAACTTCCATCCAATAAGGAATTTCAGATCAAGTGGGTTGACAGCATCCAGATACAGTAATTTAAATGACACAAGAAGTTAACACAGAAACAAGCAATAAATCCCAAATACATGTCTGCACAATGAGCAATAATCAAATATGCCCAAGTCACCGATCCCTGTTAACTCTTATCAAAGACAATCTTCTCTAAGGCAAATACTAAATAAGGTACACCAAAATGGATTTAGGTACATAACTATGTGGGCCTTAAAGAAATTAAAATTAACAGTATATTATATTTAAGCATCCTGTTGGACTCTACACTTCTATATATATAATATAAATACTGTCATAAATGCAACAATTTATTGTAGTTCTTTGTCTTTCTTCTTTTACACTACATGTTTCGGCTGTAACTGGCCATCATTGGGTGTATTTCACTTACGTAGCTGTCACACTGCATGTAATTTAAAATTTAAAAACACCAGCTTTCTCAATTGTCATTGCTGCGTTTCAATTGGTCCCGATATACCAGAATCCCCTTGGTGATTTTGTCATTTATGTTTAATTTCTCAGTTAATATATAAAATAATATATTTTAAACATAAGTTTAAGTTTTCTGTGAAATTGTAAGTATTTAACCTTACTTCAGCATCCTTAATGTGGCTGAAATCTATTCTCGGCAATAATTTGAAACCTCTTTCAGTGTCTTCACTTAATGGATATATTAAAAGAAAAATTATAGCATTTGGCGATAACGGCATTATCTTCCAATATTTCAGTTGTGTGTTATATTCAGTCTCACGCCTCAATCTGATTAGTATTTTCCTACATCCCTTGCAAATTATTTGTAATGTCTTAATCCTGTATATAACAGACACAGCAACCAAAGCAAAATATTTATACTTACACAGGTCACATGAACATTTAGTGATATGGTAGAAATCTGCTGTTCTGTGCATTATATGTCTATGGGACAAATAGCCTACTCTGTAGCAGATGAACAAGATGCCCATATACTATGCACTTAAGTATTTACTTACTTACTTATGGAGCTGAGCCCTTCTTGAGGGGAAGACAAATCTGCAGCTACTCAAAAATTTCCCAGCATTTTATGGAACCCAAAGGTTCATTACCATGTTCACAAGAGCCCTCCACTGGTCCCTATCCTGAGCCAGATCAATTCAATCCATACCATCACATCCTGTCTCTCTACGATCCATTTTAATATTGTCCACCCACCTAAGCCTTAATATTCCCAGTGGTCTCTTTCCATGTGACTTTCCCACCAACATCCTATGCATTCCTCTTCTCCCACATTCGTGCTACATGACCTGCCCACCTCATCTTCCTTGATTTGATCATTCTAATTATACTGGAGAAGAGTACAAGTTATGAAGCTCCTCATTATGCAGTTTTCTCCAACCTCCTGTCACTTCACCCATCTTCAATCCAAATATTCTCAACACCCTGTTCTCAAATACCCTCAGTCTATGTTCCTCCCTTAAAGTCAGAGACCAAGTTTCACACCAATACAGAACCACAGGCCACATTATAGCCTTCTATATTCTAATTTTTATGTTTTTGGACAGCAGACGAGAAGACAAAAGGTTCTGGACTGAATAGTAGAAAGCATGAACCCAGTTCAATCTCCTCTTAATTTGCTCCTGAATCAGGTTTCGATTATTTATAGTCATTCCCAAATATCTGAACTGTGCCACATTTTCAAAACATTTGTATCCTATTATTATGTCATGATCTTGCCCTGCATTTTGGTGACAAGACAGCAACATATACCTATTCTTCACTGTGTTTACTTCTAGACCAACCTCCTTACTTGCGTCAATTAAAGTTCGTGTGTTTTTCTTTATGATATTTATATTATCACCCAGTATTTTCACATCATCAGCATAGACCAACAGCTGATGTGTCCCGTTTAATTTCAGTCCCACCTGGTTTTCCTGGACCTTCCTAATGGCATACTCTCTAAAGCAAAGTTGAAAAGGAGTTGCGATAAAGCATCTTCTTGTCTTAGACCATTCTGGATAGGAAATTTATCAGACAAATGTTAAACTATATGGACTTAGCTATATGTTCCATTTAAACACATTTTAATCAGTCTGATTAACTCTATCAGAATATTGTACAATACTCCCATCCTAACTGAATCACAGGCTTTCTTGAAGTCTACAAATATTTGATGTACTGTCTCATTGTACTCCCATTTTTTCTCCAATATCTGACGAATGCAGAAGATCTGATCTGTAATTGATCTGTTACATCAAAACCCACACTGATGATCCCCAGTAATTTCATCTATGTATGGACTTAACCTCGAGAGAAGAATATCGGATAAAATTTTGTATGAAGTTGATAGCAGTGATATCCCCCGATAATTACTACAGTCAGTTTTAGCACCCTTCTTGTGAACTGGTACAATAATAGACTCCTGCCACTGATCAGGCAATTTTCCTTATGCCAAATAGCAGTAATTAGATTGTGGATCTTAGAATGTAATATTTCACCTCCTGCTTGAATAAGTTCTGCCGGAATTTGATCACTACCTGGCGATTTATACAGTTTCAATTTTTCAACAGCACTTTCAACCTCAAGAGGGCTAGGATCAGGTATTAACAGCTCAGCTGTATGCATTTCTATCTGCCTAACATCACTGACCATATGTACATTCAATAACTGAGGGTAGTTCTTCCACCTATTCAAAATGTTGTGGGAATCTGCAAGCAGATCACCATTCTCATTGTTCACTAAGTTAATTCTAGGTTGATAACCCCTCTTAAAGACATTTATTCCTCTATACAGGTCTCTGATGTTCTTGTTCTTACAGTTCATTGCAAGCTAGGGTTGCCAGATTTTGTAAAATAAAAAAAGGAGTGATGTCTCGCTGCTTGTTTATAACGACATTTTTCACAACTAACAGGCTATAAAATACACATAATCAACATACTACATAACTTACAAAATGCTACTACACATCTGTATTACATAGGCCTACTACACATTTATAGAACAAAACAAATATTACGTAACCCTATTACATATTTATAGAATGCATAAAATATTACCTAGCACACATTTGTAGAACACAAAGATTCTGTTAATTGTATTTCACTGAACTCTTAGCACTTTTTAATAATTGAACATCTCCCTTTGAAAATTTATAAAATTCTGAACAGGACTTGCTTTCATAGTTCACTGTCACCTGGACTTTGCATTGATTAAATCTGTTGAGCATCTGTTTCTTGTCTCACTCCACTTACTTTTTATGAATGAAAAGATTCGCTCCACAAAAGCATTTGAGCCAGGGATGCTAAACAAAAATCCTACCACTTTGGAAATATTTGATACATCATGCTCAGGTACTGAAGAAAAAAATGTAAGCCAGTTTGCTACATAATCACCATATCTGTTCACACTGTTGCAGAGGTAATCTCGATGGCTGCTGAACTCCTTGTACAGGTCATCAATGCAAACATTTTCACTTAGCTGAAACACTTCTATGGCTTTTTCAAAATCTTTGAACTCAATCCCTTCCTGTAGAGAAAATGCTGCAAGGGATGCATAGGGATTGTCATCTGTCACATCATATCTTTTTTGCAGATACTGAAGCATATTGCTATAAAAGCTGTTCAGGTATTCAGTAACCTTTTTATGGAATGGCATAGACAATCCATTAATGAATTCTTTTGCTCTGCTACCAAAAAAGTTGTCTTTCCTTCTCTGCTGGATTTTACAACTGAGAAGTTTCATTTGTTTGTAAGTCTCTAGTACACTTAAGTCAGACCTTTCCAGTGTTTTATCTACCATTTCCAGCTGACTTACAATATTACTTAAGAAATTAAAGTAGATTTCAGGCAACACTGCTTCCTCTGGGTCATCTTTCATGAAAATGTTAGATAATAATTTTGGACAGTTGGGAATACTATTGAAGTAACTTTTCATTGCTTCCCAGTTCTGAAACAGTCAAGAAATGGCTGGTGTTAATGACAGCCACCTAGTTGGAACATGCCTCAAAATCTCAATCCACTCCAAATTCAGAAATTCAAAGAATGATTTTAACTCTTCTTTTGGCAGAGACAGAGAAGTGATTATATATCTTTAAGACTACACTTTCAACATCAACATCTAATCTGTCAATTGCAAACTTAACTGTGTTATGTGTGACATGATTAGAGCAATTAGCTTTCAGTAAATTTGGGTTTTTACTTCGCAGCAACTGATATATGGAATGTGGGCTATTCTGGAGAGATTGCAGATGCCAAAAAGCTGCACCAAGAAGGGAGAACGGATGTAGTGAGAAGTTGCCATGTGGAGTCTACAGTGAAGCGTTGTACCAGTGTTATCACCAAATTCACCAATATTATCTCAAAGGCCGCGCCATAGCTTACGCGGTTAGTCGCTGGCTTCCCACCTCTGCAGTCTAGTCAAGTGGGATTTGTGATGGACAGAGTGGTGCTGGGGCAGGGTTTCCCCAGAGTACTTCGGTTTCCCCTGCCAATCCTCATTCCATCAAATTCTCCAAAAGCATTATCATCAGTACAGGTACAATATGACATATGCAAGCCGACGTACCGAGGGGACCTAATATGGACTCCACCTCACACAATGTGAAATATATTGTAAACAATTTTAAGCACTGTTAACTTTATTCTCTTATTGTAATCAGCCAATGTACAGTACCTGACTTGTCCTATATCATGCAACAATGATCTATAGAGACGAAATAAATAAATAAGTTCACATTGGCATTGTCTGCACAATAAGAAGACACCTAATTTACATCCAAGTTGTGCTTTTCTAAGTTCTGCAGCACCAAACCAGTAATTGCCATAGACCTTTCCTCAGCACTTTCAACAAAATCTAGAAGTTTATTCTGCACTCCTTTTAAAGGGTCGAAGTACCTGATGCAAACAGGGAACATTTTTCGATTGCTTCTGTTTGATGCATCGGTAGCCAACGAAAGAAATTTTGAAGTATTTTCTGGACACCTTAAAATAGACACAAAGTCATTTACACTTTTAGGAGCAAGAACGTACTTCACTATCATTTCCGCTTTAGTGCGTCCACATGAAAGCCTGGAAGCAATCGCGGAATCACTGAAAATATGGGGCACAAGTTTATTTCCGCAGTCCAGACTGGAATAACTTGTGTTTCACTGCATCATACACTAAACCGAGTTCGCACGCGGTGCTGTTGTCATATTCTTCTTTACTGTTTAAATTAACAAAGTATTTCGAAAGTGTATTTGAACTTCCAGAATTACATTTCTCCTTAATTTTATGTCTCTTGTATTGTGCATGCTGCCTCAGGTCACTTTGTCCACCGTGCGAAATACTAAAATCCTTCCTACACAAAGTACAAAATGTCCGGTTCTCGTCTGGTCCCGGCCTAAACCACGAAAACATATCTTCCCATATTTGATTATGTTTGGCCTGGAATTTCAACTTCTTCCGTGGAGGAGTCTTTGATGGATCTGCTTCGCTCTCAAACATTTTTGCTAACTGGACACTGACTTTCTACAGAATATTGTACGGATTAAAAATACACTATCACCAACATCACCAACAAACTCTGCTTTGGTTTAGAACCTCAAGTGCTGCCAACATAACGAAAGAAACTGTAATAATGTCATTTTCCAAGGATTACGGAAATTTTATGATAATATTTAACCCATGAAATATAATTCGCAATGGACTTAAATAAAAAACGGAGAATTATCCACTCCCAGTAAACAATAAACGGAGGAACAAAATTTGGGTGAAAAAACGGAAGAATCCGGGAAAAACGGGGTATCTGGGAACCCTATTGCAAGCTCATCAATTTTGTCTTTCAGATATTCCCTCCCTTTTTTCTTGAAGTGCCTGCTGGTTTCACATCTTATATTGTTCAGATTATCCCTATTTATTTCGCTTGGATCCTGTAACTATTGCAATTTGGCCTATTTGGTCTAGTAGATTCAAGCATCCCTCATCAAACCATGGCTTATGCTTCTTCGGTTCATAATAACCTAGACTCTCCTGGGCAGAAATTTTGTTCCCAATCTTTGTTAACATCCACCTCAGTGTCCAGGTTTTCCAAAGCCGTGAACCTATTTGAGATTTCCACACAATACTGCTCCTTACCCTCTACCTCGTTTAATTTCTTGAGATTGAGCATCAACATACGAACTGTGTGGGTTGTTTGTTTGCTCACTGCCAGTCTGTCCTTAACCTTTGCCACCACCAGGTAGTGGTCAGTATCACAATCTGCTGCCCTGAATGATCAGACATCAAGTATACTTGAATGCCATCTCCTATCTATCAAAATACGGTATATTTGATTGTCTATCTTCCCATGAGGCGATGTCCAAGTAAATTTATGGATGTTACGATGCGGGAACATTGTACTTTTGACAGTAGGATTTTTCGATGTGGCAAAGTTACTATTCTAACTCCATTATCATTATTAATCTCATGCAAACTCTCATTCCCAATTGTTGGATCGAAAATGTCTTATCTACCTACTTTGGCATTGAAATCTCCTAACTAAATTTTCATGGTGTACTTTGGGAATTTATGAAATACAGGTACTAGTTCTTTACAGAACTAGTATGTCAT
Organism: Cryptotermes secundus; assembly: GCF_002891405.2. NCBI lineage: Eukaryota > Metazoa > Arthropoda > Insecta > Blattodea > Kalotermitidae > Cryptotermes > Cryptotermes secundus. Next base: position 1,486,273 of record NW_019737087.1, on the reverse strand, counting down.
CAATTTTGTCTTCTGTTGGGGCGTGAACACTTAATTATTTACTCACCTATAAAAAATCAATCTCAAGGTCAAGTTAACCAAACACACTGATTCAATAATATCTGCAAATATCTTACAAAGAACTCGTGTTTCAAACAACCATGATATGACAGGACTTCTTTCCATCTGAAAACAGAATATTTAATATATGAGGATCACTCCAAATTAAATGCTGAACCTTTTTTTAAAAATTCAATTTTTATTCTAGACCTTTACTACTTACACAGTACATTGATACATCCTTTAGGAACAAAATATCACATCTCCAGATAATCTCCATCCCTTTCAACTGCCTTATGCCACCTTGGAACTAGGGCCTGTATGATAGCACGGTAAAACTCTGGACCAGCACATCTGAGCCACCGTTTAGTGGCCATCTTCAAATTTTGTTCCGTGAAGGGATTCCTTCAGTTTACCAAAGCGATGGTAATCAAAGGGCGCTACATCAGGGCTATAAGAGTTGTGGCAATGTTGTCCATCCAAGTTTTGTGATCTCGTCCTTGGTGTTCTGACTGACGTGTGGTCGGGCGTTGTCATGCAACAGCAAAACATCCTGTTTCTGCCGATGAGGTCGAGCACGACTCAGTAGAGCTTGAAGTTTCTTTAGGGTTGCCACATATGTATGGGAATTAATGGTGGTTCCTTGTGGCATGATGTCCACAAGCAAACGCCCTTCTGAATAAAAAAAGACCCTAGCCATAATTTTTCCTGCCAAAGGCACAGATCTGAATTTCTTTTTCTTGGGCGATTTCGCATGGTGCCATTCCACTGATTGCCAATTTGTTTCTGGTTCAAAATGGTGCAGCCATGTTTCACCTCCCATCACAATTCTCGCAAGAAAGTCATCTCCACCATTTTCATACTGTGCCTAGAGTTCACTGCACACAGTTTTTCAGGTTTCTTTGTGGGCATCTGTCAACATCCTCGGAACCCACCTTGCACAAACTTTCAACCCCAACTGTTTCAATATTCTGCACACAATTGATTCCCCAGTTCCCAGTTGGACTGATATTTCTTTCACAGTCACAGGTCTGTCCTCCAAAATCATATCGCTAACGTGCTGCACATTGTCAGGTGTTTGTGTGGTGTGCAGTCTGCCAGGTGTGAGGAGTCCCGAATATTGGTGTGCCCACTTTCACCAGATAACCTGCATTCCCACCGACCAACTGTACTGTGATCGACAACGTTATCTCCATACACATTTTTCAATCTCTTGTGAATATTTTCCACTGTCTCATTCTCACAACACAAGAACATTGCTTTTGATGAACATTAAGTGCAGCAGCCATTTTTAAGGAGTGCTATGACAGTGCTACATGTGGGAACGGGTTGAATTAAATCTGAATACAAGTGAGAAGGATCCTTCTGTGTACCCTAAAAATAGCAGAAGTGTAGAATAGAAACTGAATTAAAAAAAAAAATGTTGTGCATTACCTTTGGGGTGACCTACATATAAGTTGTGCTGTCAAAGTGCAACTTTAGCTAATAAGAGAGTGTCGCATGGTCAGTACAACAAATCCCCACGGCCATTAATTTCGGTTTTCTAGACTGCAGCCACTACTTTTCCATTCAAGTAACTCATCAATTATCCTCATGAGGCTGAGTGGACCCCATTCCAGACCCACTACTTCTCAGAATCGAACCAAGCACCTCTGGATCTATAGCCAGGAACTCTTGACCACTAGACCTTAGAGGTACTAACTTCACCGACAAGTGGCAACTGCTTGGTTGCTATAGTTCATTTGCAGACTAATGCCACGGAATGCTTTTTTTTTCTCGTCATAGACAGACTCATATACACAGCAGTGTCAACACAAGGTATGACACATTTCTATTTATGTTTTAGACCATCATTACCAAGTTTCCTTTTCACTGCACTTCAAGCAGAGGTTATTATTAAAATTTAAAACTTCCTCTGGGTAGAATACAGCAGATTAAGTGATCTTCAGACTAGAAGTTTTACTGTACATTAGAATCCCATGGTAAAAAAATTTCAACAGCAAAGCTCAAAATTTATACAGCTTCTACGCTGCTCTGCTGATTTCCTTTCACTAGAAAACTCATCGATGTTGGATGGCTGCATTATATGAACTGTGAAGCCGAGATAATTTAGAAAATTATACAGCATCTGGAATATTAAAATTACAAGTAATAATATTAGCCGGCCAGTTGTATTGTGCTGCATGTTCATATAAATCCTGGCAGGACTCTGACTATATCTTAACTCAAAGAGTACAAACAGCCCCCTACTCCATGGATAATAGGGGCTCTTGTGCAGTGATTAGACTGTTGGAGAATGAAGCTAAACATTCACTTCTACCCAATGCTGAGAGGCTGAGAATGTATGGAGCTTTATCTCCCTTTCAACATGGTGCTTAGGAAGAGAGAATACCTTATCATTTTATAGATTTAATAATGCTCAGTAGACAGAATTTTGGTCAGCATAGCTGATGCTTTGAGATGGAACTCAGGTACTCTCTGAACATAATTCAAATACATTACCAATGAACCAACATTTTCAACTGATTCAATTTGATGCACACCATGTTGGTAACACAGAAGCTTCACTACTAATTACATGTTCATGGTATAATCTGGCTCTCCAGTAAGAGAAATGTGGTATCAGCATTGCAGCTATAGTGCAGCTGAGCAAAGATTTCTCAAAGGACATCTCCCACTCCATTTACCCTCCCTTCCTGTTCTCCCCTTACTCTACTCCACTCTTATACACTTCGCTATACCTCTATTGGCTGGATTAAAGTAAGTGGAAGAAGGAAGGGAAAGCAGATAAAATGATCAACATCCCAATTAACAAAAACAGGATGATACTGCTTTTTGTCTCTTTTAGTTATCATATTTTGTTAATGAAACTGTTGGGCACACATTTTATTGAGAGTCAAATTAGAAAACAGAATGATAAACATGCTATAAGTGGGAGTCAATCCTGTGATCCCAGTCTTGAAGCTGTATGAAATCATATACACCCTAGACACAAGACAACTAGAATCAGCATATTTATTTTATATGATTAAGAAATTTACAACCATAAATTAATTTCTAGAGGTGAAACTTTGAAAGGATGCTGTTAAATAATTCATAAGAAATGAACTGCCAAATTTCTGAATCATACACACACGATACACATTTGTATTTACAACTTCCATAGCTCATGCTACAAAAATAGTGAAGTATTCAACATTCATCTACTACCACTATGACATACAGCAATACAGCTTATAACATGGAACACTTTCATAATTCACCACCCTGTATTTCTATGACAAAACAGTGAAGTGGCTTTAAGTAAAATAACTTCCCAATAAAGGCATTTATGTTACTAATATTCAGACTGTCAACGTAAGACATAATCTTTTGGCCAATCCATAACCTTTGGAAACTGCTGCACCTCTTCAGGAGCATAATGGTCAAGTCGCTTTGGAACTGGGCGCAACTGCCTGAGCTGATTTGTGATGTTTCGCTTGATATTTTCAGGAACTTTATCATCAGGGTAGATATGGAGCCTTTGCATAGTGTACCGGCGCTGAAGATTTCCATCCATACCCGTATAAACAGCCTTCTTTACAATCTGTACAAATAAATTCAAATAACATTAGAAATATGAGGTGACTTTTTCTTAATCAAGCCATTTCAACTGCTTATATTTTTCTAATCCATTCAGTCTCAGAACTGAAGTAATAGGTAACTCAAGGCACATTTTATTTTAGGTTGGTAACACTGGAAAGAGCCATTTTAACATCAAATATTCTGAAGGCCTACACTGTGCACAGAGAGTTCCCACTTTCAAAGAATATTGTGAAGTGTAAATACTGTGACACTCTATATTACAGGGGAAACTTCTATACAGTTTCTTTTACATAAAAGACCAACACAAAATATCGTTTGGGGTTATGCTGCTTCAAAAACTGGTGGCCTACTCAAACAGCAAGAGGGTCATGCTGTACATCCATCCATACACATACCTGATGTGGTGGATGAAGCCAGACAAATGCTACTGAGGGGTTCTGGGAAAAGTTAACAATGTGTTACAAAATTAAAGGAATATGAGCCATAGCATAGCGGGGAAAATTTACTGACTTAATAGCAAATTCTTACAAGACACCAGGCAGTTACCTCAGCCTTTAAAAGACTTAGGATAATACAAACATTAAGCGTTTTATAATGAGCTGTCACACTTTCTTGAGAATAAAGCATACGTTTTAAGCACAATTTGGTTTTTGATAAGGCCCATTTTCATTTACCCGATTATGTGAAGAAACAATGCTCATCACTGGGCTCATTGAAATTTAAAGACTATTACTAACAATCCCTTACATCCTTAATGAGATAGAGTGTGGTGAGTACTTCCCTGTGCTGGCAAATGTAACCTGAGATTACTGAAGGCACAGACAGTCCTCTGGTTTACCTTACGTTTTGCAGGAAGAATATTTCTTTTCTCATGGGTGACAGTGTTGACACCGATAAGAGGTGGTTCCGACAGGAAGACACAAGGCCTCATACAGCCAGTGCTGTATTGGAATTTTTAAAGGAAATATTCAGAAACAGAGAGCTTTCCTTGTGTTTATAATGGTGGATTAGTCACCTCTGTCACTCTTACATGTGGAGATACCTCAAGGATAAACTGTTCCACGCTAACCCTCATAAAACTGACATTTCAAAAGAGGCAATATATGAAGAGGTTATTTCCAACTGCTGCAGAATCTCTGCAAGCTGTACTGTTGAATTTCATTATTTGACTTAACATGTCATCTCAAAATGAAGAGAACAAATCGAACATGCTTCACATAGCGGACCCTATTTCCCAGTGTATGGGCAATGTAAATGCAAAAATAATAAGTGGTTTAATTTTATGATGAAATGAAATGCTTCAATGAATAAAAGACTGCCTTGTATTATAACAAACAATAGCATATTCTCCCATTTCCATTCCATTTAAAAATTGTGGATCATAAAAAGAAACAAAAACCATTAACAAACCAAACACAATTTTCAGTGAAACTGCAAACAAATTGTAACGTGGATGGCGCAACAGGAACTAGGGGTCACATGAACTCTGCGATTCCACGAGTGACGTCACGTACCCCCACTCCTTCCATCACTATGCAACGCTCACTAAACACCCCTCCCCAATAGGCTGTGATGTCACGCAACAGGCGAGTCTGTGCAGCGACTGTTGCTAGGCAATCGGTAAACACAGCGATTATGCAACAGGGAAGTGAGGTGCATTTTCAGCTGTCTGGCTCAGGGTTTATAAGAGAAACTGGAATACCTAAGCAGTGCAATGGAAGTCTACCAGTCGCCGATTGCAGTGGAAGTCTAGCAGTCGCCGAGTTCAGTGATAGTGAGTGAACTGTGAACATGAAGATGTTATAAGTTCAGCTGAAGTATAGCAGCCGTGGAATAAGAAGAATCAAATGGGTGATTAGAAGAGTTTATGCATGATAATCAGTGATACACTCAACTCTCGATTATCCGGGATAATGGTGGGGATGAAAATGATTAATTGAAAACCCGGTTAAGACAAATTTTATTAAAAGTAGTACTGTAATACTTTACCTTCATAATACTATAGGCCTACCTGTATTTAAACTTATTCAACCTCATTTTTATGTCCTCTCATGGCCTATTTAATACTTTTTTTACATTACACTTCAGTATGAATTAGTTATTTCAATCACAGTGTTCAACAACATCCAACACTTTTTATGAATACTCACACTTAACACTTAAAAAAATTTAATATTGTTTGCTTTTTCTCAGCATTTTCCTTCTTATGGATATCCATACGAAGCCTACGTAATATTAGCTTGTCACGTAATAAACTGTTCTCTGCACTCTCAAGATAGTCTAGTAAGGATTCCAAATGATTAAGAGCAGCACTGTCCACCTCTTCCTCATTCACACTTTCTTCCCGCTCTTCTGGCTGCACCCCCACTGAACTTATGATTTCGTCACTGCTTAACATTTCGAAGCCTGGCTCACACAAGTCACAGTCAAACCACTCTCTTCTATTTTCCTCGTTGACTTCTTCACCATCATGAACTTGGCTGGCCAATTTTGTCAGTTCTATGGCTATCTCATTTTCACTGAATGCAGTGAATCCATGAATTTTGTCATCTTCATTAGTGATGAAAGGCATCAGTTTCTTCCATGAATTTTTCAATACAGATGGCTTTACTGTATCCCACGCTGTTGAAATCTTGTATATGGCATCTAACATTGAAAAAGACTTCCAGAAACACGTCAGATCATTGCCTTCATCTAAGTACTTTTGTAGCAAATTTGATCTGTAGATTCTCTTCATACTTGAGATAACTCCTTGATCCATTGGTTGGATAAGTGCGGTAACATTAGGAGGAAAATATTTCACAAAAATATTTCCATCATCTGACCTCAGGAGACTTTCGTTAGGATGTGAGGGCGCATTGTCAATGAGGAGCACAGCTTTCTCAGGTAGGCCTTGGGATTTTAGATGGTCACGAACTTGAGGCACAAATTTAAAATCAAACCATTCTTTAAATATCGCTCTATTCATCCAAGCTCCTTTCTGATTAAAATAATGGACAGGCAGACTTGAAGCTACTGTTCCTTTAAAAGAGCGTGGTCTTTTCGCTTTGCTGATAACTTCTGGTGTTAGTTTGTGTGCTCCTGATGCATTAGAACAGCACAAGGTTGTCAATCTCTCCTTACTGGATTTGTGACCTGGAGCCTTTCATTTTGAAAAGCCATAGTTCTGGTTTCATCGGCATTATAGATTTGTTCTGACAGCAGATTTTCACTTTTCATGAAACAATAAAAATTGGTGCAAAACTGAACTGATCATAAGTCCCCTGACAATTTCTCATCTTGGATACTAATTTCTCATATTCCATTGCACTGCCTGAAA
>NW_019737087.1:1426428-1479248 GCF_002891405.2 Cryptotermes secundus | reverse complement strand
TGACATTTTGCTAAGGCACTTGAAGATTGATACAAAGAGACCAACTGGGGCGGTGTATCTGTCCTTGAAACTTTCCACAAATCCTTGCACTCTTTCACCCCTACCCTAGAACATTGTGTTAGCATAACAGGACCAAAAAATGCAGAGCTCAGTTCACACTAGTGCGAAAATAGTGTTACAACTCGCCATGTGAAACAAAAGTGAATGAATATTAAACAACATATAAGCCTCAAAAAAGCGCCGGTAGCCCAGGTTAAGCCATAAACCAGTTTATCCACCCCCAGATAATCGAGAGTTGAGTGTACTTTTGTGATAACTGAGAAGGTATTGGGAGTGTGTAGTTCAGTGACACTTGTATAGCTCCCACGTTATAAATATGTGAAGACTACTGACAATAGAGTGAAGAGATTATTGTGTAGGGTTCGTAAAGTGTGTAAACCCATAATAGTGTCATAATTAATTGTAGTTACAACTTATAGGTTGTTAAATAAACCAATTAACAACCCGAACGGTGTCTTCAGTGGCAAAACACGTTACAATATATTATTGTGTTGTGACGGCTTTCAATAAAGAAAAACCAAACACAATTCAACAACCTGTGGTAAAAAGAATTTGGAAACTGTGGCATGCTTCAAACTCACAATTAATGGCATGTCAATCAGGAAATATTTCCAATGTAAAAATCATCAAATTTTCATTGACATTACAACTACATTCACATAAAATTTATCCAGTTCTATACCTCTGGAGCTGTTACACTATAGCTAGTGAACCTACTTTTGAGATAGATTTTGTAACAATTGGTCACAATTGTGTATTTCCATCTTTGCTTTCACTCAAATAAAAGAGAGGAATATTCTCATACCAATATTCTATGGATATACTAATTCTAAGGTAAACCATAATTACCACATGTTGCTTTGAAGATGTGCAGTGAGCACTTATGGTGACTGTTATGAACTGTACAGTATACAGTACCTGTGTTAATATTCATCTGAAAGTATCATCCAGCCAGCAATCTTCAGGAAAATTTACCATATTTATTTATTTATAAGATTATTCAAACACAAATTTTTGATGCACACATGTTCATCCTCCACTATCAGTGCTAGACATTGTCCTCCATCATGCACACAGAGGCTAGATTCATTTCTAATCATGATATAGTATACATATATATTTAAAATCGTTTGCCAATCACTCTGCTATGCTCTTAAGAAGACTCCCACTAAAGAAATAAAGTAAAAACATGTTCTGACTATGAACTACGTTTCTACAAAACAGTTTATCTCCTGCAAAAAGCAGATTCATTTAACCTGCAGACTCCCTACCCCACACATGCTGGTTAATGGGAAGTGCACCATACTATTAGGAGTGACTTCTAGATGATGACAGAATAACAACGAAATGGAAAGCCTCAGACTTTTACATATATACATAGCTATTATTTTGGGAGCTGGGACAGCATAGTCGGAATAGCGACTGGCTACGAGCTGGACGACTGAGAGGTCGGAGATTGAGTTCTGGTGAGATCAAGAATTTTCTCTTCTCCACGTTGTCCAGACGAGCTCTGGGGTCCACCCAGACTCCTATCCAATTGGTAACAGGGGTCAAGCAGTCGGCGTGTAAAGATGACTCACTTCCAACTATTACCAAGGTTTAGAAAATGTGGACCTACATATCTACTCCCTCATATGCCTTCATAATGTAGTGCTTAATTAGTTTAGCATAGGGACAACTTTATCTGTTTCTTTACCTTCATGAAGATGTTATTCAAGATAAAAGTGTGACTTCTTAGGCTATTTATGAGGTCACCACATTCTTTCTTCATGTATGTGTGCATGTGTGCAAATGTATGTCTTTCAACTTTTTGAACCAAACAATTTTCACAAAACCTGTTATGAACATTACGTCATTAGAGGCCTGGCTAACCTCATGTTTTTTTTTGCATCTAATACAATCGATTTTGATGATGATGATGATGATGATGATATGGTGGAAGACACATATACACGCAAGGTGGCCACAAAATGTGCAGCACTTAACACACAGTCCTCATATGATGTATAATGAATGGATCTTTAAAATATATATATACATAAACTTCCGTTAAAGCAATTCATCTGCAGGATGTAAAACAACAACATGGTGGTCAGTGATGTTAGGCAGACAGAAATTGATACAGCTGAGCCGTTAATACCTGATCCTTGCCCTTTTGAGGTTGAAAGTGCTATTGCAAAATTGAAACGGTATAAATCACCAGGTAGTGATCAAATTCCGGCAGAAGTTATTCAAGCAGGAGGCAAAATATTACGTTCTAAGATCCACAATCTAATTACTTCTATTTGGCATAAGGAAAAATTTCATGATCACTGGAAGGAGTCTATTATTGTACCAGTTCACAAGAAGGGTGATAAAACTGACTGTAGTAATTATCGGGGGATATCACTGCTATCAACTTCATATAAAATTTTGTCCAATATCCTTCTTTCAAGGTTAAGTCCATATGTAGATGAAATTATTGGGGATCATCACTGTGGGTTTCAACATAACAGATCAACTACAGGTCAGATCTTTTGCATTCATCAGATATTGGAGAAAAAATGGGACTACTATGAGACAGTACATTAGCTATTCATACACTTCAAGAAAGCCTATTATTCAGTTAGGAGGGAAGCACTGTACAATATTCTGATAGAGTTTGGGATACCCATGAAACTAGTTAGGTTGATTAAAATGTGTTTAAACAAAAAGTATAGTAAAGTCCGTGTAGGTAAATTTCCTATCCAGAATGGTCTAAAACAAGGAGATGCTTTATCGCCACTCCTTTTCAACTTTGCCTTAGAATATGCAATTAGGAAGGTCCAGGGAAACCAGGTGGGACTGAAATTAAACGGGACACATCAGCTGTTGGTCTATGCCGATGATGTGAATCTACTGGGTGATAATGTAGATACCATAAAGAAAAACACACAAACTTTAATTGACGCAAGTAAAGAGGTTGGTCTAGAAGTAAACACAGAGAAAACTAAGTATATGTTACTGTCTCGTCACCAAAATGCAGGGCAAAATCATGACATAAAGATAGGAAACAGATGTTTTGAAAATGTGGCACAGTTCAGATATTTGGGAACAACGATAACAGATCGAAACCTGATTCAGGAGGAAATTAAGAGGCGATTGAACTCGGGTAATGCTTGCTACCATTCAGTCCAGAACCTTTTGTCTTCTCGTCTGTTGTCCAAAAACATAAAAATTAGAATATACAAAACTATAATTTTGCCTGTGGTTCTGTATGGGTGTGAAACTTGGTCTCTGACATTAAGGGAGGAACATAGACTGAGGGTGTTTGAGAACAGGGTGTTGAGGAGAATATTTGGACCGAAGAGAGATGAAGTGACAGGAGGTTGGAGAAAACTGCATAATGAGGAGCTTCATAACTTGTACTCTTCTCCAAGTATAATTAGAATGATCAAGTCAAGGAGGATGAGGTGGGCAGGTCATGTAGCACGAATGGGGGAGACGAGGAATGCGTATAGGATATTGGTGGGAAAGCCAGAAGGAAAGAGACCACAGGGAAGACCAAGGCGTAGGTGGGTGGACAATATTAGAATGGATCTTAGAGAGATAGGATGGGATGGTATGGATTGGATAGATCTGGCTCAGGATAGGGACCAGTGGAGGGCTCTTGTGAACACGGTAATGAACCTTCGGGTTCCATAAAATGCTGGGAAATTCTTGAGTAGCTGCAGAATTGGCGGCTCCTAAACAAGGGCTCAACAGTGAGTAAGTAAGTAAGTAAGTAAGTAAGTATTGTTTATCCATTTAATGATGATAAATACAATATGTTAAATGGTCAAGGAAACCTGGCAAACAATGCACAACAGAAAGAACATTTCTCCCAGAGTGCTGCTGTAACTGCCAAAAGCAGAATGAGTCATTAGCACTGATAAACGTTCGCTGTCAGGAGATCTGATTTTGTCACTGCAGTAAGTCGCATTAATAGCCACTCTCTGTTAGAGGTGTTGATAGGTGGTTGACATTTATACTGAAATAAAGTTCACTATTGAACAGCGTGCATTTACTGTCGAAACTTTTGCCAGGAATAAAGTTACAGAAAATGTATCTGTAAGTTTTGTCGTAAATATCCTGACTCACCAGTTCCTACAAAGACGAAACTTACAGATATACTTTCTGTAAGATTTTTCCTTGAAAAAGTTTCAACAATAAACACATGCTGCTCAATAGCAAATTTTATTTCAGTATAAATGTCGACTGTCTATCAACACCTCCAACAAAGACTGACTATTAATGAGACCTATTGCAGTGACGAGACCAGACCACCTGATGACACATGTTCATCAGTGCCAATGACTCATTCTATCAGCAGTTACAGCAGCAAATGCTGTGTCCACTGTGCATTGCTCCCAGGTTTCCTCGATGGTTGAATGCCCTGTACATTGAAAGACAATCAAATTGGTGAAATTTCAAATGTATGAGTGAAAGTATCTTTCTGCATTCACACTCACAGCACAAATTGGTCTCAATTGCTGTGTGAAGAGGTACCTTATGCACAAGCACTACTATTACTACCTGAGGAGAATAATAGGATCAAAGAGAGATAAAGTCACTGGAAGTTGGAGAAAATTGCATACTGAGCACTTTCATAACTTGTACTCTTCGGGAAGCATAAGTAGAATGATCAAATCAAGGAGAATGAGAGGGGCAGGGCATGTAGCATGAATGGGGGGGAAGAGAAATGAATATGTTACTGGTGAGAAAGCCAGAAGGAAAGAGACCACCAGGAAGACCAAGATGCAGAAGGGTGGACAATATTAAATGGATCTTAGAAAAAAGACAGGATGGCATGGACTGGATCAATCTAGCTCAGGACATGGACCAGTGGAGAACTCTTGTGAACATGATAATGAACTTTCAGGTTCCATAAAATGCTCGGAAGCTCTTGAGTAGCTGCACAATTGTCTGCTTCTCAAGAAGGGCTCAGCTCCATGAGTGAGTGACTACTACTACTACAGCTGTGGAGGACTGACGTCTCTTTAACTACAACTGCACCACCATCGCATTTCTTCCTCTATGTAATACATTCCTCTCCTAACTTTCAACCTCTATGGGGAAGAGAGAGAGAATAAATATAGCTACTGTGTGAATAGTGCTGTTTTACTTGCTCCCACATTTTGGTGCCAAAACCCGGGACAAGCGAGCCATTACATGACGTGAAAGTGTAAGAGTGTGTTGTTATTATTGTGAAGGTCATGGAGTGTATTTTCAAGTGAAGAAATGTGATGGTGGTGCAGTTGTAGTTAAGAGACGTCAGTCCTCCACAACAGCTGTCACTGCTCTCACACACATCTGGCAGAATCAGAAACTGCTGGATCTCAGCTTGCAAATTCTCTTCTCTGATTAGAAAAGTTCTCAATTGCAAGATCACTGGATCTAAGCTCAAAATTAACTAAGTATTACATACTAGGGACTGCTTGCTTACTTGTCTTATCTGAAATTTTATCAGACCACCCTATGCTTCTTTTGACAGTTGGTCTATAGCAAGTACATCCTGCCTCAGTAATCTTCACTTCGTTAGTAAAAAGAAAGTAAAGCTATCCCTGTAACAGGCCGTGAAGGCCCATAGGGTTGCGAGACGTTTAGGCTCCCACATTACCTTGACAATTGGCTCAAAGGTGGCGGTAAGGTTGTCAGCCTTACGCGCCGGCCATGCTTCACTCCCCAGGAAAATTATTTAATTAACTCCTGGTACTTATTTCTGTTAGAGGCTGAGTAAACCCTGGGGCCTAGTGCGGCCGGAAGGATTAGGCCACTTGAAAAAAATCCAATGACCTCATCAGGACTTGAACCCGCGACCTTCCAGCTTGTAGCATAGTACTTTAACCACTACGCTACCGCATACCCCTTCACTTTGTTAATATATCAATATTAATATCATGATTATAGAAGGTTATTGTTTTCTGGGAGGTAATTCTATGTAGTGTAACAGGCAGCTATCAATGTTTCAGAAAAACTTGCTGCCTATATCTTCAGGGTACTATTCTGAGGACATGTGCACCAGGTTTCTGAAAAATGTTAGTAACTGTCTACCAGCCTACAATGATAATAGATCCCACAAGACACTAACCTTCACTATCCTTACTGTGAGAACTTCAAACTTCCATTCAAAAGTATGTTGTATAGATGGAGAGAAACTAAGAAAAATGTTCCAATGGCAAGTCTTGCAACAATAACATGGACCATCATGTTTCATAATATTTAACAGCTTAGTCACAGGAATAGAGAAGAAATCCCATTTAATGTTCTGCAATAATAAGTTTTCCCTCATTCAACATTCAGTTACACTGATCCCAAGCCAATAATCTTTCTACTAAATTTCCTCCAAGATTTTGTAGTCTAGCGTTCAAACCCACTGCACATCACAGAAACCTTAAATTTGGGTTTCTTTGTGTTTTCCACTTATTCTGCAATGACCTTGAATCATGCAATACCTTAAAAGAGTTTTACTTTAAACATTCACTTGGGAAACATGGAATTTTAACATTAAAGAAAAGAAAATCTTAAATGTAAGAAAGTTTATTAGTCACATACATGATTCTTGGTTAAAAAAAAAGAAATTAAATGATGAAAACCTTAAACACTAGATGGTGATTCAACTGTTTCGATTATCCATCTCTTACCATTGTAGGATCTTTATCATGAACTTCCCATGCCGGTGTCCATGTAGCGCCACCTGGATACCCCGTGTGATGGAAGTAAACTCGTTGCCGCCATTCATCACCTGGCATAGCAATGTCCCTACTATTTATCACCACCACATGATCACCACAATCATCTAAAAAAGAAATTTTAAGAACTCCTAGTTACTGTGTTCAGGTTCATGGAACTTCTTCGCTGGAATGTCTGACAATTTGCATACAATACCATGAACTGAAACAGCAATATTTATTGTTCATTTCATGACAATGAAGTACTTTCATGGATGTACTGGCAAGTGAGAAGCAAGAGTGAAAAGATATGTGGCAGTACCCAGAAGAAACAGGTTTCATTGAAAGTTGATGGTCTTGTTAGATTCTTTTGCAAATCTGAATGAACAATCCAATTTCAGAAACAAGCACCTGCACTGCTAATGTGCTGAGTCATGTGTTACAAGTCAAAAAATGATCTAAGTTGTTTCAGCTGTAATATACACATGCATTCAAATATTTCACATTTGCACTATCCTTAAAAATATTTTAAAATATGTGTACCCATAATGTCTGGAAAAAGACACATCAGTGACAGGCCTGGAGATATACTGAAGGTGGAAACATACACAGCCTGCAGCTCCTCTAGACAGGATAATTCATTTTCTGAACCATCTTCCAAATAATATTCAATCAGTGATCAAGACCAAATTTCATTTTGTTTCATTATAAATTTACACTGCACTTTCCTTATCTTGAAAAAATACAAGACGTTCAAGAAAGAATTAACCAGCTACTTTCCTCTGATATGACTGTAACCATATGTCCCTCACTTAAAAGTGTTTAAAAGCGACTATAAAATTCCACTTATTGATTCTACCTGAATGAGACACAACCGTGGCAAGATAGGAGTTGTAATTCAACATAGTCCTCCTTAGGCTTATGGCGCCACCGTTTTCAGTAGCATTGTCAGTAGCCTTTAGATGTTATCTTCCATCAGTTATAGGGAGGTATTTTGGAAAATCAGTCCTTGCTTTTATTCTGAGTCTCCCAGGAGGTATGTCACCCTAATTGCGCTTGGTCCCTTACTAAATGTGTCTCTTGTAATGATAAAAGCTGAAATGAAGGTTTGAAGATAACATCTCTAACCCATTTTGGGGATCTAGCTGTAACCCTTTCCAAGTGATGGCCACTTAAGGGTTGTACCTGTATGTTAGAGTAGTTGAAATGTTGATGCGGAACTGAACAGTCAGTTATAGGAAGTCGAGATGTAAAGTTTGAGAGAAGTGATAGAAGAGGACCTAGGGAGTTACAGTTGGGAGATGTTTTACAGTGAGTATTAAATGAATAGGGAGAGTCAAGATATAAAGTTAGGGAGTCAGTGATAGAAATGAACAGGGAGACTGAGGGCAATACTAACAGCAGAAGATGTAATCAGTGTGATGATGCTTAAAAGAGGATTAGAATAACACACCAACTATGACTGTACTTCCCATCTAACTGAATGCAAAAAATACATGGAGTGGTGGTGTTCTGGTGATACAGGGTTTGATCATTCCTGAAATATGTTCCCCTCCCAGTCAATGATGCACTCATTTCCCTGAGAGAAAGACCTCATCTCGAGTTGTACTTAATGGCAAATCTTATCAACGCTGCTGGCATCTGTACATCGGCAGTTGGCTGCACGACACAGACCACATAGAAAATGACAGATCCAACACTTCTTCTGTTTCTGTTGTTGCATGTGTATTTGATGTTGTGGGAAAGTGTTTACTAAACCGCTACCTGGTAACCACGCTGTCGACTAGCAATGATAGGAGGGATACACATACAAGCACACAGGCACACAGGGAAGTAGGCTAACTACAGAGGATCTGTTGGAGACACAGTTTTCTCTGCCATCAAATGCAGCCATATAAACAGGATAACTCTCTGTTCAGGCCTGTGGTTAGCAGTCAGCTGCAGCAAGTAGACATCCATAAGTTGGAAGATCTAATTACTGAGCTATTTCTTAGCAAATGGCCATCTCTGCAGCACTTCTCTGACTGCACTATTCTGGCATTCAAGTGTCATATCACATATATGTTTACACGGTATTACAACAAAAGTCTCTTCTGGTTCCACTACTCCAGCTTTCATGAGTTACAGGGGATACACAGACACACAACTCAGCCAGGCCAGGAAGTAGGCTATAATGGATGTATACCACCTTGCCATCTGTCTCTCCCCACACATCACCCCTTAAGTCCTGCAAGCTAGAATACTGAAGCCAGAAGTTAAGGCTCTTATAAACACATGGGACATGCGACATGATGCCTGACAGCAAAAATAGTGCAGTCACAGAGGTGTCACAAAGACGGTCACTGATATGCAATGGCTCAGTAATTAGGGGTTCTAACTCTCAAGTTACTGTATGCTGTTACTGGCTGCTAACCACAGACCTGAGCCAAAGACAAAGTTACTTTCCAACTTTACAACTTTACCACCAATCAGGGTCTTGGTTCCAAGCCCCTTGAGACTCAAAACCAGAGATTTTTTTTATTAACATGAGGCATCCTCCTAGTGAATCACCCTGTACATTGCTGAACTATCAGATAAAGTATGCATCAAGAAGAAGCTATAGATCTTAATATTTATTTTTTATTTTATTACACTTGTGGTTAATTTTATGAAGCTGTCAGTAGCTCAGATTATACAGCCACACGATGGGATGATTAAAGAATAATAAATCATAAGGGATGCAGAATAAAGTGCCTGAGGCCTCATTTACAATACTATCTTGACACCTGACTGAGGGGGGGGGAACAAATAAAACCATAGAAACTTACGTCTGGACAGCCATTTTACATGCAGAGATTTGAACTCAGGATCTACCAAACATGAAGCACAAGTGCTAACCACTTCACAAAGTTTCACTCAGATCTTGATGAAATCTTAGTTCAGAAATGACACATGTCTCATCACATGACCTGAGACAAAATGAAACTAAATAATTATGTTGCCAATACACCTTGATAAGACTAGAATAAGCCCAAATCATATTTATCACCCAACTCTGTGTATGCTCACCATACCAAATTCCATTTAAATATGCACAGTATTGCCAAAGAAGAAACATGCAAATGTATGAGCAGGTATATCATTATGTTTTCACACACAGAAAATCCATCAGGAAAACCATAACTTGCATGTGAATAATTCAGTTGCATTTCTATATTTCACTTTCAATAATCATTTCAGATTAAAATTGAGATGTCAGACCACTGATCTGCATTCATACCATCCACCACTCACACCATCAATAATTATTGATGGTGTGAGTGGTGGAGTGTATTCTACAATAATAGAATACAAGATTAAATAACAGCTGACAGTCAATTCAGTCTGATTACTGTAATAAAACTAGCATCAAACAGCCAGTTACTTTCTACAAATTTCTTCTCAAATAGTTGTTTCACTATACTGCAAATAGATGGCAAATATCTGACATATATTCTATACACAAAGTTTTGAAAGTTACAAAATATCATAGCCAAGTCACTGGCACTCCTGCTTAATAATAAGGAAGTCAAGTGCCAGAACAGTACCACAAATTAGGCCCCAACTTCTTCTCCATCCTTCTTAATTCATTATCTGATAAGTAACCTGTAATTCAATTCTATACTCAGAATCTTTCTCAAAAGGCCGAATCACCTGACTTCTTACCATCAGCCTATTAGCAGGAACCTTAGCCATTACCTACAGAGAAAAGAGAGTATAGATTCTTGCCTAACAGGCCACACATTATAAACATGGATATGCATTTCTCAAAGTAATTAAAGTATTTGGGGAAACTCATCATCATAGTAAATGCTCAAAATGTCTCTCTTCTGCTCTTAAACTACAAGTATCTTGAAAAGACTGACACTAATTTGAGTTCACTGAACATGACAGAAGTATGTAAGATTTGAGGTTTTCACGGTGGTGACTATGAAGAAAGCAGTCTTCTGGGATTTGGCACTGTGTANTCGCTGGCTTCCCATTGTGGCGGCCGGGGTTCGACCCCAGGTCTGGTCAAATGGGATTTATGGTGGACAAAGTGGTGCTGGGGCAGGTTTTCTCTGAGTACTTCGGTTTCCCCTGCCTATCTTCATTCCACCAATTGCTCCACAATCACCCTCACCTATCATCTGGGGCTGGTACAATAGGCCAGAAGTGGCCACAGTACAAGGGACTTAGTCCCATCCCACTACCAGTAATAATAAGGTCATTCATGTGTGAGAGCTATGTAAGTTCACTTTGCTTCTCAGGCTTCCCCAAACACGAAATCACAAGGATTTAATTGTGGAGACTCTGAAGGCCTGAATCTGCAACTTATCAGTGTGTGCTGTTAGTAGTCTTGCATAAAATAACCTGTCCTCTTTTCTTTTACAATGCTCTCAAAAAAGGCCAAATAATGTCACTTATACATATTCTGAATTAACCACCTATTCAAAACACTTGAGTCCTATAATTTGTGAAGCACTATGACATACCACACTTCTGAACGTGCTATGAGCACTGATATACATTCAGATGGAACCAAACTTCATCAATAAATAAGAAGTTCTGGGAAGAACCAACCACCTCCTTTCCTTTGATATGACACAGACAATACAGAAAACTATGCATCCATCAATTCTTCTATTGTTGTAGGTGTATTCACTGCCATAGGAATGTGTTTGCCCAGCCACTGCCTGCCAAAGATAGGGAGGTTGCATACTGTAAACACAGAGAAAACTGCTAACAGCACAGGAACTGTTGGAGGCAGTGTTTTCTCTGTGGTTCGACCTTAAGTTATATAAAGAGGAAAACTCTGTGCCATTTGCAGTGTGCAGAAACCTGAGAGCTGGAAGACCTAATTACCAAGCTGCTGCCTAGCAATGGCCATCTCCACGACGCTTCTCTGACTGCATTATTCTGGTTTTCATGCTTCGCATCACGTAACACATCACATATGTATGTTTAGATGGTATTGCAACAGCCATCTCTTCTGGCACCTAACTTCCAGCAGTTAGGAGGGGAAATACAGAGATGGAGACAGAAGGGTTATCCCATAAGCCTCCACTTATTTTTAAAAAATAACAAAAGTAGGCTAAAAATGGAGATCTTGGGTCAAGAATCTGACATGTACTGTCTAAATTTACATGACAACACATATAACTTTTCACATTCTGTGCTGTTTCCAAAACCTGTTCCTGTTGAATTAATTGTGTTTGGGATTTGCAAGGCAAATGTTCTTATCTGGCTCAAATTTGATCAAGCTCTTAGTCAGTTAACATAGTAGCCTGTTCAGTGTATTTACTGTCTAAGACAGATCCAGTAATTCCAGATTCCCCAATTCAAAAAAATGCTGATGTAGCTAGAACTCAAACACTGGAATACCTGCAGCAAAATTTTCTTTTACACAATTCATAACACTGAATTTCTAAGTACCACACAGAAAACTCCATTGTTCAAGTGAGTATTTCACAATCTCAGTTCATTATTGCAAATGAGAACACAAAACAGATTTCTGAACATGTTATGAGGACAGAAATATGAAGAGAATTGATAAATATTACAGGAAGTCATTTGCAAGTGCAGACAGTCATCTCTGCCCATCCCTTTAGCACATAAGGCATGTTCACCTACAGCCCGCGTGTTCTTCTCACAGGCAGGGCAGCTTGATTTGGCTCTTCAAGAAAGAACTTGTGCTAGGCTACTGAATGGGTTGTTATGTAAACCAACATTAAGATTAGGTTCTGAATATTTGCATTTGCAATTTATTTAACAACAATATCAATATCTCAGATTATGTAGCATTATGCAGTAGGAAGATCAGTGAATAATGAATTGGAAAGGATTTCGAAGAAGGTAGTTCTGGCCTAACTGTGAGACACTACCCTAGCATCTGACTGGACTAAAGAAAACCGCAAATACCTTAGCCAGGGTAGTCAGTGTCCCAGCCAACGCCTGAACTGAGCACCTCCCAAATACAAGTTTGCATGCAATGTCACTACTATATTGATCTGCCAGCTAGCATAAAAGTGTAGTACTCAAAAAGTTCTGAGTTTGATGATGATAATACTGAAAACAGACACAATAAGAAATATGTGTTGCTATAATGACAACGAATGTCCTAAAGATGGAAGGAGAATGAACTGCAATCCTATTACCATAAAATTCAGAGTAATCTCTAAAAATCCATGCTAATGGCTGATTCATTATACTGTAATTATATTGAACATCATACATACATAGTGTGACATGATGCCTAAAAGTCAGAATAGAGGAGCCAGAATAAACAAGCAACAATCGAGGTATTGTTGAGCTATGATGATGTATCCCAGCCAAGCTGAGATAGAACTGAGGGAGTCTCTTGAGATGGCAGTCAAAGATGATTGAGTAGAGATGGCAACGAGTTCAGCTGAGACTTGAAAGTCAGCCTGTGAAGATAAGACTTAGCATGTTATTTGAAGACTTTATGTCTGCTGTAGTTAGTGTGAGACCATTATAAACCTGTTGCCAGGATGTGACTAGTGAAGACTGAGAAGGCTTACCATGTCCTAATGATTTGTAGTGTGGAAATTAGCAACAATATTATAATTACTGGCAGTTACAAGTTAAGTGCAATAAATACAAACAGCCAATTCAAAACACATTGTTTCAGAAGATGGATTTACCACCAAGCAAATAAGTTTAGTATTCCAAATGTTTCAGGTTTGATACATATCACTGCTAATGTTCTAAGAAATAAGTTATAACAAACAACATGTAACAATACAATCACAATCTCATATGAAAATGGGAAAAATGACACATCCTCGAGAGTTATGTATATCACATACACCTGAGACAATGAACAAATCTAACATAACTTTAGAACTAAGAGAAGCTTTCACCTGAATTCCTTCAGTAACGATAAATAATGCCCAATCCAACAGCACACCTCTCTCAAGCATACAAATAACACTACAAAATTCTGATGTTAATCAACTTTTCAAATAAAAAATACATCATAATTAGTCCTTCAAGACCCCCCACCCTCCTACCATAACTAACAATTTCGTGCTTACTTCCGACTTCATCCTTTGCAAGAAGACTTATCTTTACTACCCACAGGTGACAATGTATCTCATCAACATTATAAAGCACTTATCTTAAATTAAGTGTGGCAGATACGTTAAGTCAAAGTCAAAACAACAAAAATAACAAAAACACACAGTGGAAGAAACAAAGGATAAACTGCTGCCCTAATACCATATTTTTCCATCCAGTCACCGAATATGAAATGGAGTGTGTAACAAATAGTCTAAAAGGTAAATTATCTGCAGGATATGTCAAGATACCAGAATATCTTGTTAAAAAATGTATAAATTATGTAAAAAGACCACTGGCTCATATTTTCAATGCCTCATTGAGCTCAGGCACCTTCCCAGATAGTTTAAAATTAGCTAAAGTGATACCTCTGCATAAAAAAGGGGAATATCATGATATTAAAAACTACAGACCAATATCCATTTTATCAGTCTTTTCCAAAATATTAGAGAAACTGATGTATAATAGGCTAATGTCTTTTTTAATTCAAAGTAATATATTAACAGAGGGCCAAAATGGCTTCAGAAAGAATAAATCAACTCACACTGCAAGTCAGTCTTATTGAAAGTATACAGGGGGCCTTAGATAACAGCCTATATGCCACAGGATTATTTTTTGATTTATCAAAGGCATATGATGTAATAGACCATGATATACTATTAGAGAAACTAGAGTCATATAGCATAAGAGGCATGCCAAATATGTCTTACCTGTCAAACAGACTCCAATATGTAGAAATAAAAAACACTGATGGCAATGTCAAAACCAGTTATAATTCATCATGTAGGAAAGTGAAGTGTGGTGTACCACAAGGATCAGTGTTTGGGACACTTTTATTTTTACTATACATTAATGATCTTACAGAAAATGTTCAAGGAGCAAAGCTGGTTTTATACACAGATGATACCAATTTGTTAACTAGTGGAAAAGATGAACTCGACCTTCAGTATAAAATAATGAACGTTATGAAAGAATTAGAAATATGGTTTCAAAAAAATAACCTTATAATAAATACTAAAAAGACATCTGCCACATCATTTCATTCAAAATAGCAGAGAGATCCATTAAGACCACAAATAGAATTCACATGACAGAAACCCTAAAATGGTGCACTCATGCTCAACTTCTAAAAGCAAAGCTATGCAAAGTAATTTATATGGTGAAAATATTAAAAGAAATAATGAGTCCATATATGATAAAAATTATTTTTCGAATTTTGAGTCATGCATGAGAAATTGTATCTTATTGTGGGGTGGGGATGGGGAAAGTAAAAGCATTTTTAAATTGCAAAAGCAGGTTCTTCGAGCAATTAGTGGTATTAGTAGTCGCATGTCATGTAGACAAATTTTTAAAGATTACAATGTTTTAACATTGCCCTCTCTGTATATATTGGAGGTGACATGCTGTATCAAAAAATACAAGGTTTTTATGGCAATAAATTCAGACATTCATAATTATAACACATGAAGAAAATTAAATTCTCATGTACAGCACTGTAATACAGCTCTTTTTAAGAGGAGTGTGATAAATATAGAAATAAGTTTGTATAATAAGGTCCCCAATCAAATAAAACAAACGGAAAATTTTAATTCATTTAAAAAGGAATTAAAATCTTTTTTGCTGAAAGATTCCTTTTATTCTGTAGATGAATTTGTCTTTTGATTTTTCAAGTGTGTAAATGTAATATATAGCTGATTAATTTGTTGTATTTGTGTAAAGACAATGAAATTAATGGTGACTAATCTACATAATATTATTCAGATGACAAACCCCCTATATTAGGGTGGTACAGTGCATACTGTAAAGATATACACGAGAATTAGATGTAAAACTGACAATTTCCTTATCCAAATTGTTGTAATACCTGTATGTATGAATTGTTGAATGATAATAAATGATAAAAACCTGGTGGACTGACTCCAAACATCAGCCAAAATAAGATGTGACTGACGACCATACTTACTGAGAGGATGATATATTGGTTTGTGCAAACCCTTAAGAAACTTTATTATTCTTTGGGCAGATTCAAATGGATTTTGCCATGTGGCATCATATAAATGCCAGACCCGAGCAAATGTATTCCATTGCTAAAATAAAATTAAGGACATATTAAAACTCATTTACATGTGTTCTCATACACCATTACACGTTTCTACCCCATTTCTAGGAGTGTACCATAAGAGTATAGGTTATGGTTACTATATTGCACAGAGATATCATTTTTAGTGTCACGTATTTCCTGATAATGAAATGTAACTAGTATTTAATAACAAAATTCGTACCTGTACCCGCTTATATGCTGACATTTTAAGTACAGCGGGTAAACCAACCCACTACTTCAAACAAAACTCCCTAAAACACCACTTACACCACACACAAGACCAGAAACGGGCGGAAGTTCCGTGCGGTACGTTCGGTAACATGAATGCCTGGATACGTTCACAACGTTCACAACATCAAAGACGTTAACATTTGGTCATACAAAAATATCGATAAGGGGAAGGAATTAACTTCTTCCATAATCATCGTACACCCATTATTGCTAATAATTAGAAAAAAATGTGGCGCATGAAATGATCTAGTATTTGATTTAGTATTAAATATTCAACGATGCAATGAACGATGATAGGTAACATCGTTTGGAGGAGAGCACACCCAAGAAACTAGCAACCGCAACGCAAAACGCAATTTCAGTAAAATGTCGCTGATTTTAAGCAACTGGTTTATATATTAGCAGGCCCACACTGAAGAAATTTATGTTTGATTAGTTGCTCACATCATCTTAAGCGATCCTTCTGCAATGGCAGATAGTAATACTGATTCTATCATTAATATTTTGGTAGTTGATCAAGTCAAGGAGGATGGGGTGGGCAGGAAATGTAGCACAAATGGGGGAGAAAAAGAATGCATATAGGATATTGGTGGGAAAGCCAGAAGGAAACCAACCAAGGCGTAGGTGGGTGGACAATATAAAAATGGATCTTAGAGTGATAGGCTGGGATGGTAGGGATTGGATTGATCTAGCTCAGGACTGGGACCAGTGGACGGCACTTGTGAACAGGGTAATGAACCTTCAGGTTCCATAAAATGCTGGGAAGATTTTTGAGTAGCTGCACAATTGGTGGCTTCTCAAGAAGGGCTCAGCTCCATGAGTGAATGATCTGTATTATTTCTTATATAATTTTATTTGCAGCAGTAATTATTACTGCTTCTATCCTTTCCAATTTTTGGATTATTAAAGAGTTTCCACTATATGATTGTTATTAGTTTCTTGGCTATACAATTCTCTTCTTTCCACATCCTTAAATTTGTGTTCCATTTATTTTCCCTGATTTTAGTCTTCAGTAAAAAATGATTCGAGTCACAATTAGGTCCTCAGCTTGACCTAACATCTATCACAGATGATGCATGTCTTCATCTATTAGGTTTACAGTTATATTATCTGGTGCTCTTCAGGTTCCCAAATGTATCAGTTTATGTTGAAAGCAGGTACTTTAAGTTTTAGTTTATATCTTGTGGCAAAATAACCCAACATTTGTCCACTTTCATTGATTGTATCATGTACAGTGTATTTTCCTGCTACATCTTTAATAACCTTGAGATCATATTTTGGTATTAACTGGAAAGCTCTATTCAGGTTATCACAGAATTCATCTTTATCATTTGTGCGAGAGAGACTGATAAGATTGTGGTATTATTGAACTTCCTTGCTATTCTTATTTTTAACTTCTTTATTAAGACCATCACAACACAACCACATCAAGGTCAGTGCCTGGTTTTGGCTCTGCTGTGTGTTTCAATTATTAATAGCCATCATCAGGCAAATACATGGCTGAACTGCAGTATTAATGAAACTGGATACAATAATATTAATTATACTTTTGACATAAAAACACAATAAATTAGATTATATAAAACAAAAGTTACAGTATAAAACAAGAATAAAATTGTATTTTTATGTCAAATATTTTATTATAATTAATATTATTGTATCCAATTTTATTAATACTGCAGTTCAGTGGTGTATATATGCTAGCCATGTATTTGCCTGATGATGGCTATTAATAGCCGAAACATGTAGCAGAGCCAAAACCAGGCACTGACCTTGATGTGGTTGTGTTGTGACGATCTTAATAAAGAAGTTATATGTTATAACTCAACAGGATGCTTGAAATGAAATTATTATTTTGCTTATCTGTTAATTTATTATTTCACATCGTAGTATTCTACTCCTCATAGTTTGGTTAAGAATAATAAATCCTGTTCCTGCCTCTCCTGTTTTCTCAGCTGTACATCTGTAATAAAAAGTAGTCTTTTTTTCATTTATTTTCCTTATACCTTGCAATCTCATTTCTTGCAGAGCAGCAATATCTATTCTATATTTAGAGATTCAACAAAAACAGGCAACATATTTACATATGTGATATGAATAAGGGTGAGGAAATTTAGGTAACACCAGGTCATCATCACACAGCACTGTGAATGCTGTATCCTCTGCTACTTTTCTGGTATTATTGATAGCAAAATTTAACAAATATCACTCTCTTTCAATGTTGACACACACAGCATATTGAATTCTCTGCCAAATTAATTTCAGATGTAGGATTTTGTTGCACATCTTGTCCTACTATTAGGAATTTGGTTTTTTTATATAGAATTTAGTATACAGCACTATCTTATGGTTAATTATTATGGATTACATTGATTTTCCAGTATTTGATAATTCACATACTATGCTAACAGCTCAAAAATTTGTAGCAATATTTTAGATTAAACATGTTAATTCTCTTCTTGAATAGCTACATCACACAGTTGTGGGCAATGGAGCTGACATTTTGAAAGTTCAGTATGCGCCAAAAATGCAGTACTGAAACTCGCGCATCTCGAACACACGTGTCCCCAGCAGTGAAAAGGAAGTTGTGTTGTGCAGTTGTTCGAAATGGGTCTCTTGACGGAGGAAAAAGTATTCATAGTTGAGAAATATTTCCGCTCATACGGAAGTGGTCACCAGTCAACTCGCTTCCTTGGTTTTGAGTGGCCAGATGTTATCATTCAGAAACCGCTACATAGTACACGTGACAATATGGTGTGCAGCCCTTATTTCATTGAGGATGGCAATGCTCTTACCATCACCCAAGAACGCTACAGGAACATGGTGATCGGACAATTTCTTCAGGATCTGAGAAGGTTGTCGTGCAAGGGGCCTTCACAAGAATAGACAGTGGTATCAACAGGACATATTTTCATTTCAGTACTGTATATTTTGGCACATACTATATATGCTGCCACTTTCTTCAGGATTGACCTGTGTAGGTTCATGAAGTTTTCCTGTGCATGTCACTGTTTTAAATAGCAGAGGCAGAGAGATGGCTGGGACTGATGTCATGCTTGGGCCAATGGACCAGGAAAATCTGTACATACACATACTTCAGCAACATTACCCACCATCCATACAATGTAATAACCAAATAATAGAATATCAATAACTTTAGTACCAATTTTACCCAACAGAAATATAGGGCTGTAACTGAATACAATAAAACTCAGTTTTTAACAAATCTCACTACACTATGGGTCAAGAAATGTCTCCCAACATAATTCCATTTATTTTTGTCATAAACAACCTTGCTTCAAATTTTACAGCATTTATATTTTCTGTAAACAACTTTGTTCAAATGACACAAGTCTAGCTGGTTGCTTTGAGTGGATAATATGATCTTGCACATGAACAGTGATTTATTAGTCACTGATTCCTCTCTACCTGAGCTACAGAAAAGCCCTCCAGCATTGGAATAAGTGTGGAAAGTTGGATATATTAGAAAATGAAGACAAAAGCTTGCAACCCATGAAACTAGCAAGTATTGGATAGCATCAGTTAAAATTGGATGGAGATGCAGAGTGACTGTAATCATTTTAAATTTGCAAAACATTAAAATGTGACAAAGAAACGACATCAGCTGTCATGCCATAATAAAATACCAGACTGTTTTAGAAACACCAATTAAATAAGGCATGCAGTATCATTTTATTGTAATTTGATATTAAATGTTACAAACAAAAACTTTCATGTTAAAAATTTACTTCTCATGAAATTTCCCTCAGATAGCATGGGTCTTCATTCTGTCTCCTGACACCTGCATAATAATGTAGTTTAGCCATTAACCAGGGCTCTGAATTTGGACTTGGCACATGGTAGCATACTTGGTTGAGGCATTATGTTACAAGCTGGAAGGTGCAGGATTGAATCCCAATGAGATCATTGGATTCTTTTCAATTTACCTAATCCTTCCAGCCGCACTATGGCCCTGGGGTCAACTCAGCCTGTAACAGAAATGAGTACCAGGAATATTCTTGGGGGTAAAGGGCGGTCGCTGGCGAGTAGGGCTAACAAACCATGGCCGCTCCATAGCTCAAGTGGTTAGTCACTGGCTTCCCACCACCTTGGTTCGATCCCAGGTCTGGTCAAGTGGGATTTGTGGTGGACAAAGTGGCACTGGGGCGGGTTTTCTCCAAGTACTTCAGTTTCCCCTGCCAATCTTCATTCCACCAAATTTTCCATCATCATGATCACCCAGGACACGTACAATAGGCCAATCAGTGGCTGTTGACCCAGCTGGACTCCACCCCCTATAGGCAAAGACGAGTGAAAAGACTGACAACCTTGCCGCCTCCTATGAGCTGATTGTCTAGAAAATGCGGGAACCTCATGATCTCACAACCCTATGGGCCTCCATTGCCTGCTACAAGGATACCTTTACTATATTTACTATACTATACTATACTCTATTTACTACACCTACTGTATTTCCTTCACGTCATGATTTACTGTTCTGTTTATCTCCGGCCAAGCTGAAAGTATCTGCTCAACCCCATTCACCCATCTTATTCCAAGGCTTGAAACACCATGGTACCTACCTTGCAGGTGTCTCACAAAGTGCTTGTACTTCCCAAGTACTTTGTTTTAAGAATCAGCTAAGATAAGATAATTTTTTGGAATTGGATCTTAGAAAGACAGAATGGGGTGGTATGGACTGGATTGATCTGGCTCATGATAGGGGCCTGTGGAGGGCTCTTGTGAACATGGTAATTAACCTCAGGGTTCCATAAAATGTTGGGAAGTTCTTGTGTAACTGCAAAACTGGCAGCTTCTCAATCAGCTCCACGGAGTTAGTTACACACACGATTACACTTTCAATACTTAAGTCATTGTCACCTGTTGGTAAGGTACCGCCTCAAAAATACTTCTAAGGGATAGGAAAAAGAGATGGTAGTATGCTCGATTTTTATTCCTTGTCAATGATGTTTCCAGATGAGTGGAAAATCTTAAAAACACTGCACAAGAAATAACTGTACTTAGCACCCAAATATTTATACTGTGACCCTGACATAATTATTTCCAAGTGATGATCCATTAAGCTTTCATTTCCTTACTCAAGTTCTGATTAGAATCTGTAAACATACAGAACACATTTAGCTCTTATTTAACTTGAAGCCTCATTGAAAATCCATACAAGTTAAGCAGTAATGTTTTCAAATACAATGCTGAATTTCTGTTAAGTGTTCAGTTTGTGAAATATTGAAGCCTGCACTTGTTTCAGGGAATTCTATTTTATTATTAAATTAGTTCTGTTATACATCAATGCTCCCTGCAACTCAGTTATCTTAGCAATAATAATAATATAAAAGTCAGAATACAACACCTTATGGTACTTAAACTCATGACTGAAGTATATACTGAATTTGCCATGAATTATATAAGTTGTAAAATAAATTAAAGTGACTTGAAATATCCTAATGCCATATGACTTAGTTCGGAACAATCAGTTTTCCTATGCTTCTCATAATGGCACTGAAGACAATAATTACAGTCTTACTTGCTTTGTCTGAAATGCAAAAATACATCAATATTTTAAGGATCAAATCTGGAGTTCAAGATCATCCAAATGACTCTGTTTCCTTGGCAGACACACAGACCTAGACCTCTTTCATCATTTACATCCAGCCTGAGATGTGAAAAAATCTGACCCAACCACATTTCCTGGGTTGTAAGGCCAATGGGTTAATTACTGAAAAGGAACACCCATACAAAAACGTACTAGAGCAATGCATGGACAAAACTAATGACCAAAATACTGCAAAATCTGCCATCTTATTTGCAGAGCCATATCTCAAAATACTAAAACATTCCATATCCCTCACATGATCATATAGCAACATTTTCATTCCATTTTGAAACAGGATCAATTACCTATCATATCTCTATTTAATTATTACTTGTTCTTTGGATCCCACAAAACAATTATTCACTCTTTATATCAAAGTTAGACCTCATGGAAAGACATCTGTGGAGCAGGTTTCTCTGTGAAGCAGTAAATTCAAATGCTAAACTTAAAATCTTGGAGGAAATTTAACACTTAAGTTTACTGAAACTGAACATTAAATGAGTGAAAACAAACTGAAGAACAATAAATGGGGATTCAAATGCAGGGTGAAACTGGTGTATTAGAGACCTCTAATAACATGATACAGGCCTGAAACTCTATTGCTAGGACTCTTCAAACAATACAAAGTACAGTTACTTTAAGCTCTTTTTACTATGTTGACAATTGTTTGTAGATTCCTTATGTTATATATTAATTTTTACACATCTCATTCCTATTTTCCATCTTCAGGTATATGCAATTCCTACATTTAACCTTTTTTTGCCTGCTATTCCTCCTTACACTGCCCAGTGTGTACAGAATGGGAGTGGTTACTCGGGTTCATAAGTTTTTTTATGTATAGTAAAACTACTTCACTTTACAAAGGAACACTTTACACACTCAGATCTTACATTCTGCCAACAATTTGTACAAAGTGCCAAGAAAACTGTGTGTCTAAATAAAATAAGCTTTCACATCCCATCAACACAAATTTTCACCAACATCACTGCCTGGGTTCAGGAATTTAAGGAGTACTGAGGTCAAAAAACAAACCAATTAGCTAGCCATATTTTGATTAATTCCTAAAAATGATAACTTTCATCCATGTAGGAAATGATCTACTAAGTGGCTGTGGATAGCAGCAGTAAAAGCTTGAGTCCTGCTGCTCACAATTTTTAATAATTTAAGTAGTACTTCACTGAAATCATCCATGTATTACTAATGACTGTAACAGAAAAGTGAAATTAGAACAGAATGTACAGCGCTGCACGCAGAATATCCACAACACAACTTCTTATAGAATTACAGATGTTCCCATTATAACATAACACACATATTACTACTGATGTATCAATATTCTGTTAATATACCAGACCCTACAAATTACTAATTAATTCATTATTATTCTAATTCCTTTAGACAAAGCTTGTATAAAAGATCTGCTGTGCAAGTTTTAAGCAAAAATATATTTGGTGCAACTAAGAAAAAGTGTACCAAAACAAATGTTCCTTTAAAAAAAGAAATAGTCATAGATATAGGTAACAGAAACATAAAATGCACATTAATTTTATGATACAAAGATGTTCCATGAAATTATTAGTAGTAAAAAAAAAACAATATCCGGTGCTACTACCACCAAGAAAACAATGTTGTCTTGAAGAGAATAAAGCACCACTTCAATGGATGTTAATTACCTCACACAGGCAGGTAACATGACTCTCTCCTGTTAAAATATAGAAGTCAACCACCTGAATGACAGCCAGTCTTTTGGCATGTCATGTCACTGACTGCAACACTGAAAAAAATCTAACATTAATGACGTGCTGTTTTTGTCTGTGAAGTTCCACTTATGGACACAGAATGCCATATTTTAAGTACTTCACATGATTTTGCACCGATCTTCTCCTTGGGGATCACCCTGCAACACAAAAGTTCCCAATAAAACATGATTCTCACAATTACAATATACAGCATTTAAGTGACGGCAAGGCCAACTGATAACAAACTTCATGATACAGTACATCTTGAAATTCTGCTATGAGACCCATGGTTCATCACACATATGTAAAATGTAAGGGAAAGGATTCTACAGAAAACTACTTCTATTGTGCATCTGCCTTGATAATATCATTTCCATGATACATGGCACTTGAAAATTCAACACCATATGCTACAATCACTTTGAAATCTGAAAAGGCATGTACATGAAATGTCATTTTATAACTGACATGGAGAAACTCTTTGTTCATAAAAACACTACAAAAATTTCTTTGAAATGCATATGTCCCAGTTCTGCCCTCAGTTGACACCCAATCTTTGTTCAAGTCTAGTGCAGTATCCACAGAATGAAGGCTTCAAGTCATTTTGTTCTATAATTTAGATGCTGCAAATGGCCTGCTCTGGTGAGCTGAAGTCCCAGTTTCTTCTTGACCTATGGTGAGACAAACTTGCTAGTGAGCTTAGCTTTGCATTGGACATGTTGTAAAGCAAGGAAAGGACATTAATATGTTCTTCTT
Source organism: Cryptotermes secundus (assembly GCF_002891405.2). Lineage (NCBI taxonomy): Eukaryota > Metazoa > Arthropoda > Insecta > Blattodea > Kalotermitidae > Cryptotermes > Cryptotermes secundus. The sequence continues at coordinate 1,455,005 of NW_019737087.1, read as the reverse complement.
GAGAACAAGTAGAAATTGTAAATTTTAATTTAAGCAGGAACAGACATGCTCATCATTCATTAGGAGGCAGGGCTTGCATGTCCCCTTACTTTGTTGCACTTCATAGCAATGTCAGACAACCATTGGTCACGAACCCAAAGTTGGTACTGGATATTCCCTGGCCTATAGTTTTAAAATCCCATAGTCTTAATTAGTTGGCCAATAGCATATGTGATTATAAAAGTTGCAGAACTGCAGAGAAGAATTTCATATATGTGAAAGTGGGCTCCAAGATTCATATTCAGACAGAAGCATCTTTCTGGAGTTGCCTCTTCGACCCAAAAGAAAAAAGATCTGTGCTGCTCAGTCTTGGAAATATAATTTACAATTTGCTTTCACAGCAAGAAATGAGATAAACTGCAGCCGATATAAAATAATGCTGATGTGGGAACCACCCACACCAAACCAAGCGCTAGCCAATCACAGGCCAGGAACCATCTGCTGCTAAGCAATGGCTCGGTAAACAGCCATTGCTAGGAAAAGCCTACAATACATTACAACAGTAGGCATCTCTCGTTAGGCAATGAATGTGTTTTCTACAGGTTATATAAGAGGAAGATAGAGCAATAGAGAGAGATTTATCCTGTGTGCAGGCTGGGTCAAATGCCTCCACCGTAGCCCTGCCAGTCATAAGAGGTGACAAAAAGGGAAGCCTTGAATCAGACAGTAAAATATGGTCGTGAGTCCCACGGGACCTGAGATTGACTGCGCTGACAAGCAGCAGCAGCAATTATGAACAATAGACCTGTCCTCTCATCAGAGAGAGCAGTGGTGAATGCCTGGAGAATGACACCTGTCAGCTGTGTAGTGCCAACACTGACATTTGGAGGTGGCATTACAGAGTTGGGGTGTTCTTCTCGGAATGGACTTGTCCCTCCTGTAATACTGCATGGAAATCTAAACACAGGATACAAAGACATTTTGACCCACTGCATACTGTCTATGGCAGAAGACCAGTTTGGTGATGGCAATTGTCTGTATCAGCATAACAGTGCTCCCTGCCATAAAGCAAGGTGTGTGAGGGAATGGCTTGTGGACAATAAGGTTCCAGAAATGGACTGCCCAGCCCAGAGTCGGTGCCTTGAATCCCACAGAACACCTGTGAGATGAATTAGAATGCTGACTTCACTCCAGACACCAATGCCCCATACCACTAACTGCTTTGGCTACAGCTCTGCAGGAAGAATGGGCTGCCATTCCACCAGAGACATTCAGACACCTGGTAGAAAAAATTTCTCCCATGGAGTTAAAGTTGTCATAAAGGCAAAGGATGGGCCCACCCACTATTAATATCCACAACTGGGAAGTGTGTCACAGAAGAGGTTGGATTACAGTTTCGAGTAAGTGACCAGATAATTTTGATCAGATAGGGTCTGCTTGCAGACTGAAATCACGGAGTGTATACAAACCTGTAGTGTGTCCAGGTTCTGTTAGGACTGTGGTCATTAAGAGTGCAAGACATGAATTATTTTCAAAATTTCACTCCTTTTATTCAAAATAGTCTCCTTCTGAATCAATACAAAGCTGGAATCGATTGAAAAGCTTTTGAAAACAGTCACTGTACTCCTTTTGTGGAATCACATTTAAAACTGCGTTAGATTCCCTTTGGATGTCCTGGACTGTGTCTTGACAGTCTCCTTTCATCGCCAACTTAACTTTTGGGAACAACCAGAAATCTGCTGCAGCCAAATCTGGCGAATATGGAGGACGCTCAAGGACTGTGATCCCCTTTCTGGCCAAAATATTGTGCACGATCTTCGATTTGTGGGGTGGGGCATTGTCGTGGAGGAGCGACCAGGAACCTTGATCTCGATATTCAGGTCAAATTCAAAGAATTCTCACACACAAAAGATTGAGGACTCTGAGATAATAATCAGAATTCACTGTCTGACCTTTTGGCAGAAATTCCTTTGGAGTTGAAGAAAACAGTTAGCAGTGGCTTTACCCAACTCTTTTGCGTGCACATTTTCTTTGGCTTCGGCTTCTTGGGGCTCAACCATGCTGCACTTTGCCGCTTTGTGAGAGGCTCACAAAACAACCTGAAAACAACCTGTTTCATCACTAGTAACAATCAATTTTGTATCACTTTCAGCCGACCGTAACATGTCTTTGTAGTGTTCCACTCTGGCATGTTTTTCATCGCCTGACAGTATTCGGTACAAACTGGGCACAGACCTTCTGTTTGCCCAAATCCACAGTCAAAATTTGATGCGCAGTACTTTTGTTATTCCCAAAAGCCCCTCGATGAATCTTGCAGAAACACATCTGTCTGAGCCAAGGATTTCAGTCACTTTTTTCTCATTTTCTTCAGTGTGACTTGTTCTCGGCTTTGATGCATGTAGAGCGTCTTCAATGTCCTCCGTGTCGTCAGGAAATACAGCATACCATTGAAAAACGCTCAAGCGACTCAATCAATCACTACTGTACACACTTTTCATCATTTTGTATGCTTCTCCGGCTGTTTTGCCTAACTTCAAACAAAATTTGATGTCGGCTCTCTGTTCAACCGCCATTTTCCAACAAGCGTCAGAACAGTACTGTTACGTTCAAGATCAGAACACATGATGCAGTGATGCCTGTACTTTGAAATTACTGACAGCCACAGCTGAAGCTTCAAGAATCTTAATGCTACAATTCGCCAACAGATGGCATTGCAGGGCAAAAGAAAAAAAGAAAATAAGTCCTAATGGATCCTGGACACAGTGTATATCAGTTTAATAAGTGGTTGTCTCTACATACGACATCCCACACTTTGAAATACTGTAATGTATTTGATCAATGCACTGCCAGGGAACAGCACTGTAAACACAATAAGAGCACACAACAGTAGAGCAAGCTGTGTTTTCCATGTGTCTGGCAGCTGGTGCAGAGGTGGTGACATCACACAGCAACAGTAGGTAGGGGTCACATGATGTGTGTTTACTGTTGGTTGATGTCTGTCCCTCAGCTATATAAGTGCGCAGAATTTCATAGAACAAATTGATGCTATGAACACCATGTGGAGGTGGGGCTGAATACCTCCACTGTGACCCTGCAAGTCGTAGGTGACGAAAAGGGAAGTAACAAATCTGAGACAGTAAAATATGGTCGCGAGTCCCAAGGTACTCGGACCTGAGAAAGACTGCGCTGGCAAGGACCAGCAGCATATACAAAAGACGGACCCATCCTCTAGTCAGAGATACAGATACAAGACAGTAACTGTCAAACGGTAATAATTAATATCTGGTCATGAGCCCCAGATGGGGCTTGACACCAAGACTTACTTACTGACTGACTGACTGACCGACCGTCAGTCGCAATGTGACTTTGACTTTGACTAGAGCGAACTGGAACCAGGAGTACAGAAAAGTACAGGAGGCTGGCCTGTGAGGATTTAATGTGATCTGAAGACTTTATGCATGCTATAGAGCAGTGATATTGGAAGTGTGTGATTTAGGGAGATTTTTATACTTCCTGCATTATAAATCTGTGAAGACCAGAGGAGAGTTCAGCAGTTGAGAATACAAGGGCGAGAATGGAGCATGTTCACAGTGAATTGTGAAGATTAGTTGATTACAGATTAGGACAGAGGAGTACAGAGTGACTGAAGACAAGATGACTTCATAGTGATTTGAAGTGGCAGTTTCGGGGAGGAGATCTGTTTCTAGGAGACAACTAGTAGAAATTGAGAATCCTAGTGCGCGTGCCACGGTGAAATACAAAGTGTAGAAACAGCGATAGCACTGCACTAATTGTAATCAGGAGAGAGTATGATTAAAAGAACTTGTAACCAAGCTGCTAATAAATCCAATCATCTGAACATGTGACAATATAAAACTTCTGGCATGCAGGAAAATGTTTCATCAGTTCTAGTACAGACATTTGAAATCCAAAATGTTTCTGTGTAACAATTTCACTCATTGCACAACTATACCTGCTGATGGTAAAGATCTTCAGAGCCTATGTCTAAGGATCTGTGTGATGCAAGGTAGCCAGATATTTCTCGGTGGCGTGATGATGAACTGGACAGCTGTTGGCGCTTCCGCTCAGATACTGCCATTTCCTACATTAAATACACAAAGAACATATGAATAATATAAATTTTCTCCTGGAATAGGTACGATTAATATAAAACACATTTAAGATATTAGAGAACAAAGGGATCAGATAATGGTCATGCTACTATGCTCCTCACAGAGACAGAGTGCAAAGTAAAGAAGCAAGCACTTAAACCCCAGCAACAGATGAAGGGGAGTGACCAGTTTCAAGCTCTAGGCGCTTGCCCACACCCAACAACAGTACTGAATAACAGATAAAGTGGGCCTTAATAGCTGGTCTGGACACTGAGGCAAACAAGGTAAGAATCCTGTCCCTTACCGGAACTTAGCTGTGCAGGCCACACCCTATCACTTCACTCACTGAGCCACAGCTCCTCTTGTATAAAACAACAAGAGGTTTTAAAATGTAATAATTCAATAGTATGGTATAATGAAATCCATATCTTTGAGATTTCGCTAGATTAAAACACACTGCTTCAAAACTAGTTTAAACAAGAACTTGAAAAGAATAAACCCAAACACTTGTACTGTTGGGCTAGGATCCTACATACTGACAAATATTAAATCAGGGGAAAGCTTGCTGGTTTCAGTGTGCATGCAGTACTAAATTTGATTCATATGGTACAGTCCAGCACCGTAGGTACGTGCATATGCCCCATACACAGATCACTCTGCCCTTATAACTAGTCACACTGAGAAAACTAACAATTCAAAGCAAACATACAGAAATCAAGTTTGGCAAATCTGAGTGATATCAGCTGATGTAATGTCTTTTATAAGCTATGGAAATCAAGGTAATAATCCTGAAAGGGCGCATTTGAAAAATGAAGCAGGACTTTGTGGTACTTCAACTTACTTCACTGGTGTTGCTGAGGAGAGTAGTACTCATGGAGTCAGCAACAAACCATTTCTGGCCCTTCATGACAATATTGTATGGTGGTTCATGAGTCTGACCAGAGTCAGACGACCAAACTGTTATTGTTGCACCCGGCTCAATCTTAACACTGCGGTGGAACTTGAATGAAGTCTCCAGATCTCCAGCTCGACGTATCAGTTGCCAGCCACTCAATACTATCTCCTATGAGTACAAAAATTTATATCAAAATATATTAATCCTCCCGCTGCCATTAACATGTGGAACCAGGCCACACCATAGCTCAAGTGGTTAGTCGCTGGCTTCCCACTGCGGTGGCCCAGTGTTTGGTCAAGTGGGATTTGTGGTGGACAAAGTGGTGCTGGGGCAGATTTTCTCCAAGTACTTCAGTTTCCCCTGTCAATCTTCATTCCATCAAATTCTCCATCATCATGATCACCCAGGGCAGGCTACAATAGGCCAACCAGTGGCCACCGTGCCAAGTGCACCCAGCTGGACTCCACCTCGCACTAAGCGAATTTAATTTAAAACATGTGGAACCTATTTACACAGACCTATTGCTGAACAAATTGAACTACCATGTACATCAAAATAACACTGTATATATCCCATACACTTATTAAAATGATGTGGCAACTGATATTATGGTTCACATTCTTATTGTGTTAATGATATATAAGTTTTCCAGTATATTCAATAAATCAATCTCTGTCTCTTCACACTAAATTTTTGTGTCAAGTTGCACTGTAATGCAAGGACAAAGTGGAGTGCATATATTACTTTGGGGCATGTGTCTGTAAATACATACAACTGTACTGTATTGATAATCTGCCCTATAATCTACGAATTACAAGCTTACAAACTCAAAAGCACATATAGTTAATTATTCACAAGTCATATGTTACTCAAATCATGTTTTTCAAATACCCTGGGGTATTGCACACATAACTCTATGGTTTTCCAATGGTATAAATGAGAGTGCAAAACAAAAATAAAATATGAAGAGAGTCGTCTTCTGGGTTTAGGCACCGTGTATTCTTCGTGTTTCCTGGACTCACTGGCCGTTCCCCCCCCTCCCTTAGTCACACACCAAATATGGTCTTAATCGCTCCCCACTGCTCCCATTGGTCCGTTCTCCCTAACCAACCCCCTTGCCTACTTCGTATATAAGCAGCGCCTTTCACATCCTATCACCACAGCTACTGCTCTCCGCATTCCAGCCATTCAACTGCTCTGAAGATGGAGGCGCTACGTTCCTCCGAAACGTCGGCCAACACGAAGAATACACGGTGCCTAAACCCAGAAGACAACTCTCTTCATTGTCATCGCCGTGAAAACCTCAAAACTAACAAAAATAATACATGTTTAAAATATACAGTGTTTCCTAGGCAAAAAGATTTCCTGTGTAAGACATCAGATTTTTTAAGTCCTACCAAAACTGCCATTAGGCTACTGTTAAATTTTCCTGCATACAGATCCTGCGAATAAAATTTTCCTTTCATTATCTTCTGACTATTATATAAAAATTTCTCATTTAGTATGTTTAAAATAATACTGATGAACTGAATATGGTGTGCAAGTTTGATCGTGTGTTTAAAATGCTTTACAACCATTGCTTCTCCATAGTCAAAATGTGCTGTAGTTGATAATCAATTATGGACTGCTACATAACTTATACTTAGACTGTTGACTGTTCATTTCCAGTTACACAGTTTTTGTAATTCTTCTTTATTATGTGTATCACTAAACATCTGTTTCCTCTCATTTCATTCACAATAGTCTTGTTTCATTGTCCAGTAAGCTTGGTGCCATACATATGCGTCTTTTCATAAGATCAATATGAACAAGAAACTACTATTATTAGCATTGTGGTGTAATTTAAATTAAACATGATGGTGGTTCCAAATTAAATAGGAAGTAATGACTGTATAGGACAAACTTAATATTATATAGACAATGGAAGCAAATCTAATTACAACACATGTTGAGGCATTTACAAAACTCTGGGAATAGATGAATTTGTTACTGGACTATAAAGTAACACACCAAACAAATGACTGCAGAATCATATTTAAAGAACAGTAAAATTATTCATTTGTAGAATTACATAATTTTGTCTAATTTTGTTGCCAGCAACAATTTTTACAGTATTTTTAGGCTGTACTATACTTCTTTTATTTATTTTTCAATATCTGTGAAGTAAAACACATAATCACTGCACGAGTATTTCCAAGGTGCCCTACTAATATATGTACATTCGTACTTTTTATAACTGAAATATCATGAAACAACTGCCTGAGATCAAAATATAAGAGCGAATCCAAAAAATGAACCTAATATTATATTTCCCACATGATTAGTTTTCCCCTTTAAGCTTCTTTCACTGGTCCTTTGATAAACTTATCATGGGAAAATGCACAATTTTATCACAATTATGTTTACTAAACTCAAATGCAATATACATAATATTCAGTTTACCTTATTGCCTTTGTTATGTAGTTTGACAAACTTTCCATCAGGGCAGACATCACTGATCTCAACTTCTCCTTTGGCATGAGATGTTATGTGATAATTAGATGTAGATGATTCCTCAGATTCCTCCAATGTGGTACGTTTCCTTTTACCACCACGCACTGGTGTTCGCCTTACAGGAGTTCCACGCATAACACGTATGCCTGGTGATTGCATGGGGCTAATGTTCAGCCTGGCCTCTTCTGACTCAAGCAATTTGCGGTATGCTGCAATCTCCAAATCCAATGCTACCTTGATGTCCATAAGGTCTTGATATTCTTGCAGTTGGTTAGCCATCTCATCACGAAGTTGCTGAAGTTCTGCCTCCAAGGCAGCCCTCTCGTCTGCGTGACGTTGCCGTTCAACATCTAGCATCTTCTCTAGGTCACGAACACGGATCTGAAATCACAAGGGTGCTCTTAAAATGGAATCTCAAATATTAAAAAGCTTCAAATGAAAAAGTAGCTATGTATGTGCTGGATAAGCAGCTGACCATTTCATGCAGGCAAAAGCAACTGCAGTTCTAATACGGTGTTTCTGTTTCCAGGCAGAAGTTTTGCTGCACTAAGCTTTCAGTTTATCGGGGAAAAAGGAACAAATTCTGGCATAACAGCAGACACTATATCTGTAATTCCACCAACAAACAAATCAAAATGGAAATGGAAATGAATTACAGAGTGTATCTTGATCTCTGAGCTTGCCAAACTGCACAGGTTCAACAGATGGAAACATATCAGCATAAAATGCTTTCCTAAAACCGGATCACTCTACTTCAACCACAAGGGTTATCTTTCAGTAATACTACCAGCATGTGCAGATGGTGATGCTTTATTTACTGCTGTCCACGTTGGGGACTTCAGCAAGAACAGTGATGGCCCCATGTTTAGGGATTCTACCTGCAGACAGAAGCTGGAGATGGAAGATTGTATATCCTGTTTCCAACTTCATTACCAGTGGACGACAGCTGTGAAACATTTCCCCACTATTTGGTACTAGGATATGTATATTTGATTACAGACGCTTTCATACCGGAAAATAATGTAGAACATGCATTTGGTTTCCAAAATGCCAATTTCAGATATCTGAGGGACCAGTATGCTGCAAAGAAGAAACTGTGAATTCAATTGTTAAAGAATCTGTTGTCCTCCACAATTTCATTAGAACCACAAAGGGCTCTTTTGTCATGGATGCAAAAACTATGCAGTGAATCAATCAAGCCATCATATTTTAAATGAAGATGATGAACGCAAAGATTATAGAGGGCACAGCGCCTGTGAAATCTGTGGATTGATTATTTCTCATTCTTAGCAGGAGCAATTTCATCAACTGATGATTGATTGATAATATTAATTGAATATAACTGATAATTAGATGACTAAACTAACTGCCAACTAGTATTACATAGCACGGGACGATCACGGTAGCCAAGCGGTCTAGGCATGCACTGTCTTTGCTCACTCGAAGCCGGGATCATGGGTTCGAATCCCGCTCAGGGCATGGATGTTTGTGTGCGTTTTTCCGTGTTTGTCTACAGGTAGAGGCCTTGTGACGAGCTGATCACTCGCCCAAGGAGTCCTACTGTATAAGATCTAGAAAAACCAAAGTGAACGGAGTTCATGGAGGTAGGCCTAGGCCCACTGGGGCTGTAGTGCCAAGGAATAAAGGAAAAATTACATAGCATGAGCCATACTGTATTATTCTGTGTTGCTTTTGCTTTAGCAGACCTATTCTGTGTTCAGATTCAAATCAGAGAAACATCAGATTCCATCTCATGAGCCATTCTTTCCCAAACCAATCAGTTTTGTTCCATCTAGCACATTCTGGGTGGGATATGTCATATATCTGGCTCCTACTAAATTAACTTTGTAAAAACAAAATTACCAGTTTCATCAACCTTTCATGCCATCTAAAAGAAGCAAATGGGTCACCGAAAGATGTCAGAACTGTTGAAATTAATATAACTATTCTGGAATACAACAGTAAGAAAACAGGCTTGTTCAGTTGCATGAAAGCTTGCTAAGCTTCTTAGTTTTCCACGAGTTGCACTGCAATCACACTGCCGTTTCTCAAGTTTGCACTGCTCAATTCAGTTCCACATGCTAAACTCAGTCTGACAAAATTTCTTCAAAGCTGCGGTTGTGTTACGGTTGCCAGTTTCCTTGATGTGCCCTCGCCCTAAATATAACTGTTGAATTGAATTGAATTGAATTGTTAGCTAAACACACACAGAAGTCTTCTATGTCTTCATCAGCCATTGCTTGCTAAAGGCTCCTAACAATGAATATACCTTTGCTTCTGTGCTCATGTCATTACCAATGGCCACCATCTCACAGCTAACTCTCAACTGCAAGTAAATGGCTTGTCCCACTGGTCCTGGTTATACAGTCTTAGAAGGGACAACACAGAAAAACACGACGTTACAGTCATTTTTACTAGCTCTTGTGAAGCAATCACCTGTGTGTTTACCAGTTATTGGTTAGCAATGGCGGCCACTTCTGGTTTCAGCCATTATATCACAACATATTTTCCATGCAAATGAAGATAATACTCATCTCTTATTAACATTTTTTCTCATACGTAAGGATATCAGATCAACAGTGAAAGAATGAAGAGACTGCTACCAGAAATGCATGGAAAATTTTTAATCATAAAATCTGAAAGGAAGCAGCCACACTGGAGATTAAGGCATAGATGGGATGAAAATAATTGCATCACACCAAAACAGGGTATGAGGTGTGGACAGGACTCAAGTGGCTCAGGGAAGGTTTCCATTGGCAAGCTCTTGTGAGCACAGCATTGAATCCTCTGATTCCATAAACGGGAATGAATATTCTCATCAGTTGTGCATTTACCTTTTTCTCCGGATTTGGCCATACGCAGACGCATAACAAACAAGACAGACTGGAACCTGGCTATGCATTAGATACCTTTAAACAATTTAAGTCTGCGGGACCAGATGGAATTGTACCGGTGCTTTTGCAGCAAGGGGCAGAACACGTAGACCCACACCTATGCCGCATGTTTAGAGCCTGCATAGCATACGGATTTATCCCTATGACCTTGAAGCGAGTTAAAGTAACATTTATTCCTAAGCCTGGGAAACTTTATACCGAGGTTAAGACTTATCGTCCTATTAGCCTGTCATCTTTCCTTTTGAAAATGTTGGAGAAACTAGTGGATAGACATATTAGGGACGGTGCACTGAAGAACTATCCTTTACACTGAAACCTATATGTTTACCAAACAGGTAAACCTACTGAAACAGCACTGCATATGTGTTAACACATATAGAAAATGCTACTGAACACACGGATATTGCCCTTGGAGCATTCCTTGACATAGAGGGAGCTTTTGATAGAACCTCATTTGATACAATACGACAGGCTGCTGAAAGGCATGATACTGAGCCCACAATATGCAGATGGATCTGTGCTATGCTGGAAAGCACGAATATAAATGCTACATTGTCAGGAGAGTCCCTGGGGGTGACTACAGCCAGACAGTGCCCCCAGGGAGGTGTGCTGTCGCTTCTGCTGTGGAGCCTGGTCGTGGATGATGTTTGGAGGCTCAACAGCAATGGCTATTACACAGTAGGATATGCTGATGTCACAGAAATCCTAATTAGTGGGAAATTCCCTCTAACTGTGTCAGAGGTCATACAAACAGCCCTGGGCACAGTCCAATAATTGTGTGAAAAGAATGAAGGTGTCTATCAACCCATGTAAGATCATAGTCATACTCTTCACCAGGAAGAGGACCATAAAGGGGCTTAAAGAACCGATCCTCTTAAAAAAATGATCCAGCTATCCAGTGAAGTCAAGTGCCTTGGAATAACATTATACAAAGAACTAACAATTTAAAAAACAGCTGGACGGGGCTATTACTAAGGCCTATAAGGCCTTCTGAACATGGAGAGGCATGTTTGGAAAGACTTGGGGACTGAAGCCAAAGGTGGTATATTGGATATACAATGCGGTACTAGGACCCATAATTACTTATGCTAGCACTATATGGTGGCTAGCCCAGAGTTAAACTCAAAAATGTCAGGCAGAACTTGGCAAGCTGCAAAGGATGACCTGCTTGGGAATCACAGGGGCAATAAGAACAGCTGCAATGGAAGTTCTTCGACTTGCAGGTCGAAGCGGAGGCCAAGATTGGAAACTATAAACTTTGTTGCAACAAACAATGGAAACCAAAATTTGAAGCTTTTGGACATGGAAAAAGAGCCCACCCTACAGATGGGGTTTGATAAAATGATACCGAGACATGTCTATGATAAACCCTTCATGATCAGATTCCCTGATAGAAGTGAAATGGAAGAAAGGGTTTCAGCCCGATAGAAAGGGGGGACTAACTTGGTATACAGATGGTTTCAAGACACACACACACACAAAAAAAAAAGGCATCGGAGCTCAGGTGTATTGCCATGGCACAAGGAGGAAACTTAGTTCTAGCCTTGAGCAGTACACTACAGTATTCCAGGCAGCAGTATATGACATCAAGGCATGTGCAGTCGAGAATCTACATATGAATTATAAGAATAGGGACATCTATATTCATCAGATAGTCAAGCTGCAATCAAAGCACTAGGCAAACACCAGATCACCTCAAAACTGGTCTGGGACTGCCACCAATCCCTCATACAACTGGCCAGACATAACAGAGTTCAACTAATATGGGTACCAGGTCATGAGGGCACTGCTGGCAAAGAAACGGCACATCTACTGGCAAGAACAGGATCTGAACATCCGTTCACAGGACATGAACCAGCCTGCAACATCTCAGTTGGAGTTGCCAAGAAAGTGACCAGGAACTGGATGAACAGAAACCACACAAAACAATGAGAATCCAAAACTGGACTCAAACAGGCAAAGGGACTTATACCACGGTCCTTAGCCAAAATAACGAAGGATCTGTTGGAATTAAACAGAGACCAATTAAGATGGATGGTAAGACTGTTCACAGGTCACTGCCACCTAAAAGGACATCTGTTCACACTGGGACTGATAAGACGATCCCACTTGTGAAAAGACCCTGAAAGAAGATGAATCAGCTACACATATTCTATGCAACTGTGAAGCCATACCTCATTTAAGATTTTGTCACTTGGGCCAGTTCTTTATGGAACCAAGTGACTACTATGACACCCCCACAAATAAAGTCCTCAATTTAATTCAAAGTGTAGGATTAAAAGGGAGTTAAAGGGGAAACACAACAGATTGCTGGTTACGGTGCAGGGGCTGGATTGTGGCCCACCCTCCCTTTCTCTCGTATGCACGCATACCTTCTTCTCAAGGAACATTCTGTTCTACGGAAGGATACAGGGAGTTAACTAACTGGCCACATATTAAATAGGTTCAAGAATGTATGCTAGCTGTTTGTAATTTTAAATGCCTATGATTAAAAATGTCTTATTGGGTCAAGGCAGGGCAAATTCTAATTTTGTGTGTGTGCCCATCTACAACACAAAGTGTAATTCCAAGGGACACTTACTAGAAGTGCAGCATTGGCTGATTCAAGCTCCCCAATTTTGCTGTTATATGCATCGAGACGGGAACGTGCTTGCCGCAGTTCATCTACAGCTATGGAAGCAGCACCACTGTTTCTCTGTGCCTGGCTGGTAAGGTTCTTTATCTGATAAAATAAATAATAATATAATAACTACTGGTATGTACCAGCAACATTATCATTAACTAACAGCATCTCATACTGTGCTCAATTAGGACACAATGAATTACTTTCTATGAGTGAAATCCAAAACTTATCTGACTGATACCACTGTTTAATCTTATGACAATTCTAACAGACGTTATTAACATGGTCAGACTCGGCTGGAAATTCAGCACACATCATCTCTATGTACACATTTTACCAGAGGAAACTTACTGTTACCATAATTCTTACACACCTGGAAATTTTGATATTTCAGCATAACTTTGTTGCCTAAACTTTTATCTCCTGACACTATGCTGTGGAGCAAGTACAGCATAAAGCTAAACAAATTTCCAACAGAGAATATAAGAATAAGAAAACAGCATTGAAATGTTATGCATCTGAGTCTCAATATAAACATAGCATCAGTATAACATTACAGACCAATAAAAAATACAGGAAATATTACATTCAGTTAAAAGGTTCATGTTACCAGCACAACAACATAACAAAACCAAATTACATTACAAATAAAATTCTGTATGCATGGGCATACAAAAATTACCCTTTCACCACATGGCTGTTTTGGCAGAACAGTGAAATTAAATCACGACCCACTGGGCAACAAGTCTCATGACTTACATCAAATTTGAAATTTCCAGACAGAAAAAATTCAGAAAATTCAACTATAAAATTATGCGCAGTATTGACTAACATTACTAAACAGCACATGCTGCATTAATCAGCAGCAAACTCATCATGTTCCCTTTAATAACTTCAAATCTCACATTAGCTTTCCTCAACATTTAATATTTATGTCTGAATATTTCGCCTAATTTCATATTTACTACTATACATCCAAAAACATGCCATAACAGAATTTCACCTACCTTGTTTTCATACAGCAATTCAATTTCTTCTCTATTAGCTCTCATTTGTGCCTCATATTGATCTCTCAGTTCCTGAAGAGACTGCTGCAACTTCGCCTCATACTGTTCTGTGAGACGTCCATCAATTTCACTAATTTCCACCTGACGTCGCGTGCGAGTTTCAGTCAGCTCCTGGTTGTACACCTGTTCCTTGAAACTCAATTCTTCCCGGAGACTTTGCAAGTTGTTCTCTAAGTCTATTCTTGCAAGGGTCTCGTCTTCCAAATGCTTACGCAACTCTTCCACTTGCTTGCGCAATTTCTCACACTCTTTCTCCAGATCTTTCAAGTCATCAGTACTTTTCTTGCGGTCTGCTACTGCCTGGTTATACTTGGCACTCAGGTCTGACACCCGCGACTCATACAGGGACAGACTCTTCTCTGCAATCCCCAGATCCTTCGTCTTTTTGTCCAATCTGTAACATACACCATTGGTATGGAATGTAACTTTAAAGATATAAACAGAAGGCACTGAACTAGGTGATGTTCAACATGAAGATCTATTCTGTAAGTGCCCTTATTCCTTTGGAGCCTGATATCCATCTAAATTACAGTTTCCACATTGCAGAAAACACACTGCACCTATATTGCAATGACCTATAATTTAATGCTACAGTATTACAAGGCATAATCACAGTTTATTTTGAGAATCATACTAATACCGCTGAAGTGTTGTGAACTAGTCAACAGCATCTAAGGATAGGCTCCACAGGTGTGCTGTTATGATTTCGGATTTCATTATAAAACTTATTAATCAGGTGAATAACTATAAACTGACCGCTTAAAAACACTGCACCATGGAATCAGTTGTACAATTAAACCTGCTACAAGTAGGCCTAATCTTTGATGAGTGTCTCTGAATAGAACACACAAATTCTTTCATGTAAATAAATATACAAGACTTGACTCCAAGTACTCTTCAGCATGTTGGTGCTAATGTAATTTATTGAAAGATAAAATACATGNCAAAAAACAACATTCCAGTGATGGAACATCCACCGTATTCTCCGGACCTAGCACCGTGCGACTTTTTTCTCTTCCCAAAAATCAAGTCTGCGCTGAAAGGGACCAGGTTCGAGTCCGTGGATGCAGTGAAAGCAAAAGCGACGCAACTCTTGAAGAGCATAACACAAGATGACCTGCAGCACTGCTTCCAACAGTGGAAAATTCGCATGGAGCGGTGTAGGGATCGGGGAGGGGACTACATTGAAGGGGATAACATTTCGACTGTCTGATTTTTTTTTAATAAAGGGTTAGAGCATGAATCCGGTTTCTTTATTGCCACACCTTGTACAGCACATTTTCCAAAGAGTACATTTATAGAGAAGTAAAGTTTCAATAGATAATTCCTTTCAAATGACAGAAAAAAATAAAAACAGCATACAATGAGATTTCAAACAGGAGTATGAGGAAGAAGTGTAAAAATTAATATTGGAATGTTCCCAGACTAGCTCAAAAAAGAAATGCTGGCTTCATTTACTCAATTTTGGTTGACATCTCTTTCAAAACAGTCTCCTTGGGAACATATACAGTGATCCCATCGTTTTTTTCCATGCTTCCGAAGCACAACGGAAGTCATTTTCCTTAATGCTGTCAAGTGTCGCTTGTGATTCCCTTTGGATGTCAGATACTGTATCCAAATGACGTCCCTTCAGTTTTATTTTTAATTTGGGGAACAAAGCATAATCACAGGGGGCTAAGTGTGGTGAGTAGCGAGGATGGGGAATGATAACCATGTTGTCGTCAGTCACAAACTCTGTGGTTTTCAGGGACGTGTGGGTGGGAACATTGTCGTGATGGAGTAATGTGGCATATGTTCAAATTTTCTGTTAAGATCACCAGACAAACTCCATAACTGTTTCCCATGGTGTCTGTGAGTTGATGACTTGTTCACTGACAGTCTTCATGGATGAGATCTCATATTTTTTCAACATTTTCTGTCATTTTGCTGGTGCTTGGTCCCCCTGAATGTTCATCATCTTCAACTGACACTCAACCAGCCTTAAAACATTAATGACATTCAAAGACTGCTGTCCAGCTTAAAATATTTCTTCAAAAGCCTCATGAAGCATTTCAGGGGTTTCAGTAGATTTACAGAGCTTCTAGTGAAACTTGATGCAGATGCGCTGCTTGATTTTGCCATCCATCGTAGACAAAACGAAACACGAAGTCGAAAAAGCACTTGTGGAAAAATAATGCGTGTTCACAGTGTGGTGTCACGTGGTAGACTGATGCAATAGGCTTTCAGAAGTGTGATCTTGGCCTCTGCTCTCACCTTCTTTCACACAGGCAGTGACAACATTAACAGTCTGGGAACTTTCCGATACCACCTCATACCTTTCACTCATAACCAATATGGATAATAGACCCTACAATATTTTGGGGGAGTCTTGATTTTGAATTAATCGATTTGGAATTTCAAATATTACCTTTGGGAAGGGCATATTAAAATAAGAAACACTGCGACAGACTAATCAATTATCATGTTCTGTCTAATGCAACATGGATGTTTAACATTCAATTTGTTTTATTGAAATTGAATGTTATACATTCTCTGTGTTGCATTAGATGAACATGATAATTGATTAGTTTGATCATGCAACAGGATGCATTCCATAGAGACTGACAGACTACCTTACACTTTCAAGGTGGTCATGAGGAACAATGCAGAAAGAGTAATTAAAACTTACTTTAGATAAGCTCAATCTATTTCACAATGCTTTATTCATTCATTCACAGTGTGATAACAGAGGCCGAGCAGACTGAGAGGCAAGTGAAATCTACTTATCGCAAGACCCAACAGATACCATACAAATACCAATATAACACACACCAAGAATTTAATGGGAAGTAATCATTTTCTGTACAAGTTTCCATACTACTAACTTCAAATGTGTTCACCCAGTCTCCTCTCCAGTCCCATATGTTATCAACTGATACACCAAAGTTCACACAATACAGTGTTTCCCATAAATAACATGACCCCCACCCCACAAAGAATCAATCATAAACTGTTTCCTTTACATAGTATACTATACTTAACAGACTTACAGCACAGACAAAACATACTCAAACAAAAGATTTCTCATTCATTCATGACCTACAACATAAATCATATTAACGCAATGTATTAATGCTCAAATAGTGAAGCCATTGCAAACTCCATGAAGATGAGCACTTCTTGGGAAGCCGCAAATTGTGCAGCTGCTCAAGAACTTCCCAACATTTCACGGAACCTGAAGGTGCATTACGGTGTTCACAAGAGCCCTCCCAACTGGTCCCTATCCTCAGCCACATCATTCGAGTCAATATCACTCCATCCTATTACTCTATGATCCATTTTAATATTATCCAACCACCTATGTCTTGGTCATCCTAGTGGTCTCTTTCCTTTTAGCTTCCCAACCAAAATCCTAAATGTATCAATCTTCTCATTTATGCTACATGCCCTGCCCATACCATCCTCCCTCACTTGATCAGTCTAATTATATTCAACAGAGTACAAGTTATGAAGCTCCTCATTATGCAGCTTTCTCCAACCTCCTGTCACATCTTCACTCTTCAGTCCAAATATTCTCCTCAGCACCCTGTTCACAAACATCAACAGTCTGTTGTTCCCTTAATGTCAGAGACCAAGTTTCACACCCACAGAGACCCACAGGCAAAATTATATTATATTACATTACATTGCATTCCCTTGATACGAAGTTAGTCAAAATGACTGTAGGATGTCGAATATGTCACATAAGTACAAAAACATATGTACAGTACAACTGAAGTTTTCACATAGGAAACCCAAGAAAACACAGTGGATACACACAAGGCTATTAAAAAACACAACAATCCTGTGAATTTCTGCTAATTACACAGCCTTTAGATGGACGTGTCATTTTTTTAACAATAAATATTCATCAACAAAGAAGAATGAGCGCGTGTTAAGTATTGTTTTAGTGATATTTTAAATTGTGTTTTTTCATTCACAAGATTTTCGAGATCTGATGGCAGATTATTGAGAATTTTGAGCCAAGCATATGTGCTATTCTAAAATCATGAGAGGTTAGCAGATGGTTTATTAAGACAGTGCTTGTGTTAACATTGTGTACATCTGCAGTGATCTGAAAATGCTCTTCTTCATATGCAATGAAGATTATTAATGAAAATATATATTTACATGGAAGAGTTATGATCTCTTCTAGAATTACAGGATCTGAAACTCATCATGATTCTAACAATTCTTTTGCAATATACCGTATTTACGCATGTATAGGCCGCGTGCGTGTATAGGCCGCAGCACAATTTTCAGACAGAAATTATAGAAAAAATAATTTTCTTGGAATATTATTTCAGGAGTAGAAATTATTCCGAAATTTGGCAACGTTAATTTTTTTTAAATGAAGTGTGATTTTGAATATTTCGAATATAAGCCGCACCCCAGTTTTCCTCTTGAATTTTTGGCAAAAAATGTGCGGCCTATACATGCGTAAATATGGTAAATACCTTCTTGTTATCATATGAATTACCCCAGATTATTCAATACTTCATTTAAGAATGAAAGCAAGCAAAATAAACTGATTTGTGTGTCAACATTGCTGATATGCAACACAGATCTCACTGCATAACATACATACTTTCAAATCAAGTGACCGATATAGTTCTTCCACTTTAAATGATTACCAATATGTAAGCCAAGGAATTTTGAGCTTATTGCCTCTTCTTTACATTTAATGTTATATCTAATGTTTAATGGATATTGTGGTGAGTTTCTTTTTTGTTATAAATTTTATTAATTTGCTTTACCTAAATTCAGGGACAGCTTGTTTGCAGACAACCATTTACTCATTTGATAGTATGCAGAATATCATCTAAATTTTAGCAGAAATTATGACACTCCATGACCTATAGTCCAAAAGCGAACTATACCGACCGCCGCTTGTAGGCGAATTAGTGCCAACTTTTGCAGATAGAGAGTGTCACGTGGGCAGTGCAACAGGTCCCCACTGCCATTAATCTCAGTTTTCTAGACCAGAGTCACTATTTCCTTGAAATAGCTTCTCAATTATCCTCATGCGGTAGAAAGGACCCTGTTCCAGACAGGGGGAATCGAACCCGGGACCTCTGGATCTGTAGCCAGAAACTCTGACCACTAGACCACAGAGGCGGTCAAAATTATTACACTAGTGTCACAAATATTATGGGTATTGATGAGTTGTTTATGTAGGAGGTGAAGGCAGGTAATTTATATGAATTATGAAAAACAAAGGGCCTAAAATTGACCCTTGTGGAACTTCATGCCTTGTTGTTCCTCAGTTTAAGTATGTACTTTGGATAAATTTGATAACTTTAGTTAAATCTTTTGTTTTCTCTGTTAGGTACGATCTGAACCAACCTGCTCTTGCTCCTTGAATGCCAAAGGATGTTAATTACACAGTCAAAAGCTTTTGCCAAACCACTGAATATTCCACCAACATGCAACATGGAATCATTTTTATTCTACACGTATGTACAATTTCATTCCGAATATGAAAACCAGCTTCAAAGATATTTAGAGAAATTATATAAAGAAGAGTTAAACTTATATTATGTATCCTTAATCTTTAAAACATGTTCCCATATTTTATTTTCCAACAGATATTGAAAATGAGCAATGGTCTCACTATTTACTTTTCTAGTTCTCTGTTTCAAGGGTATTAAATTTACTTTTGAAGAAATATTATTTATTGTAAGAAACTGAACATCTTGATCTGAGAGTTTGTTTACTATAGGAGATTTGCACTATTTATAAACATATTATCAATGACTGTACTTGAGGAATTTTGAATTCTTGTTGCAAAATTCACAGTGTGTGTGACACATTGTATGACTTTATTATAGAGTTTCCTTATTTTTTCTGTTTACTTCCATTTCAATAGTTTATGTTTATGTCTCCTCAGATTATAAATGCAGACTTTGTATTGCACAGGTGTTTCAACTTGCATCTGGTCACCTTAGAAATTTATTACCATCTCCTGAACGAGCTCTATACAAGCTTAATATAATTAGATTATTTTAGTTACTAACTGGATTGCACAGATTTCAAAATCCTGCTCCTTACAGTGATGATAAATATCAATTTTACTGCATTGCTGATTTGTCTTCACAACAGTATACACACACATGCCCTCACCAGGCTGTTTGGAAAAAGCTGGAGCAGAATAGGTAATCATTCACTGTGAGGTGAAGCAGCTCCTGTTCAGCCATGTGATGCTCACTTAAATATTATATGTGAGGGTTTATGTTGTCTACTTCAAGAATGTATTAATTCATCACTTTTTCTTCTCAGTCCTATGGCATTCTGGTCAAATACTGNTTATTTTATATATATTGTACATCTGTGCTTTTGAATTCAATCTAAAAAAGAAGTTATAGCATGGGTTAGAACAGGAATACTTGTACTGCTTATACCTGATGCACGATCATCAACAAGCCTCTTGGTAACAAGTTGTGTGAGCCTTTTCTTCCCTTGAGAGTTTAGGTGCAGGCCATCTGTAGTGTTATCTTCCCTCACAACAGATGTTGTGTCAATAACAGCAATGTATATAAGACATATCATGCCTCATTAGGGCCCGATTATGCTGTAGATTCATGCTCTTACCCCTTCCATTAATCTATGGCTTGTCATTGCCTCTCGAAGAGGCTGACAAATCCCACACCAGTGTTTCATGTCCTGTCTGCAATGAAGTTGAGATCATTTTCAACTGAATAATAACAGTTCCTCTCCAGGCTGTTTCCTGGCCCTCCCACTACAATATGATCCTGCTTGGTAAGGCGTTTACCAAGTTTCCTCATATCAACATCCTTTACAGGAGAAGAATTTGGGTTTAAAATACTACATGTCAAATTTAGTTCCCAGGTTTTCTTTAAGCAAGGGGACCATTCCCCAGTCATGACTGCTTTCCAGTAATAAGATCTTTCTTGTTTTTATTATTCTATTTCTTCACTGTGAATGGTTTTAGTTCCTTGCCTTTATGCTTCAACAGAACTGGGGTTTACAGACCAACTTCCAATACATTTTCTGTCAGTATACTAAATTTGTTGTTCAGTTGAACTTGACTAGCATCATTTGCAGTGAATCTATGGAAACTGAAAATGTCTTTTTTTTTTCTTTTGGGTAATCACTCAATACTGTTCCACACTTTGCTAAATGTCTGCTTCATGTAAGTCCTCAAAACACAAAGACGCACAAAATGTGACATTATGCCCCTAAGTATGAGCTGACTGATCTCTTTTTCCTCAGGCTGCACACAACAAACCTTCTTTTGGTTTCAATGATAGACAAGTGACTTAAGTTTCCTTGCCTCTAGATGAGACAACTCAGCAGAAAATTAACCTATCTTCCTTCCTTGTGTCACAGGCATACACCAATAATTCACATAATTTGTATACTTTATGTCATATCATTTGGAATAAAATGAAGGAAAATAACTTTGCTCTTCAATTTTACAATTAATTCATAGATTGCAAACTGCTTAATAGCACTGCATACTTTGATGAATCCTGCTTCAAATAATTTAAAACCCTTCTTATACAGTTCTCCATTCCTGTCAGAAGCATCCGTCTTCCAAATGTAAATATGGGAGGATATGAAAAAAATCTATTATGCTATATGGTACCAGAACACAAGTGTTCATGGCAGGATGAGTCCCTAGACCTTCTGGTCTTCTTTCAGTGCATCATGTTGGCTGCGGCCCACGTTTAGAACCAAGATATGAAAGAGGAACATGGGTCATCACACTCAGCAGCACAGAACTGATGACAGCAACAATTGGCTTCTTTAACAAGAATTNGAACTCCACTTTCTTCCTATACAGCACTACGAGTGCTTGTTGTAAAGATTAGCCCTCAATTCTCTGAAATTTCCCTAAAGTTTGGATTAAAAATATATACACGTAAAACCAGCACGAAGTACTTCATCGTGTACGTGCGATTACGCCATATGACGCATAAAAGTCAGAACCGGGGACGTCACCCATAATTCATCCCTGCATGACGTCATGGTCATTCATTAAACACCGTGACGTGAGAGTCTATGGCATGCAGAGTTTACAGTACCAAATGCCTACAAATTAAAACCATAATGTAAAATCCATCTGCCTATTCTCAGGAATGACGACACACATAAGAACCGAGAAAAGTTCTTGGTGGCAACACACCTGAACTTTCATCAGAAGCAAAATTCGATATTTGCTGGCCGATTATGGATTTTTCATTCATCAAATCGTTGCTTAGCAACTGCAGTTCGGTCACGACAACTATATGTAACCCGTGCTGCAATGAACATTCCAACACGCGAATATAACCTTACGGAGTCCTGGGTATGAGTTCGAAAGCACGTAGATGTATACCAAGAAAAGCANGTGACGTGAGAGTCTATGGCATGCAGAGTTTACAGTACCAAATGCCTACAAATTAAAACCATAATGTAAAATCCATCTGCCTATTCTCAGGAATGACGACACACATAAGAACCGAGAAAAGTTCTTGGTGGCAACACACCTGAACTTTCATCAGAAGCAAAATTCGATATTTGCTGGCCGATTATGGATTTTTAATTCATCAAATCGTTGCTTAGCAACTGCAGTTCGGTCACGACAACTATATGAAACCCGTGCTGCAATGAACATTCCAACACGCGAATATAACCTTACGGAGTCCTAGGTATGAGGTTCGAAAGCACGTAGATCTATACCAAGAAAAGCCAACTCTCCACATCGTTCGTTCATCCATTTCCAGTAAAACAAATGTGCAAGGGGGATTAAAGGAACTACAAAAGCATCAGAGAGTAGCACCAAATTATTCCACTGCTTCACAGACGGTGCTCAACATAGTTATAGCCAATAAACTTTACCTAAAACATACGAGGTTGTGTCATGATCATCATTACGTTTCCATTAGAAAAGATACTATATTCCGTTCTCAATACTAAAATCGCCACCCCTGATATCTCGTTCAACATTCATGATTTTCATTCCGTAAGGTTGCCTACTCAAAGCATGACGTAGCCACACAGATCCCTTTACCTCACTGACGCCATGTTTTCTCATGGCAGCATATGTCGAGCTCCAGCCCCTCCCCCTCTTTTACCCGCCAAATTAAGCGTCTGAACGATCAAGCCACGGCTGGTGCGAGTGCTGCAGCAGACCCCACACACCGCTAAGCGGGTGAGTAGGCTCGTACAGGGAAATGACGTTGCCCAATCACATACCTTCCATTTTTGAACCTTCCTATCAACTTTACAGCATCACTATCAAATAGAAAAAGATGGCGCAAAGTCTTAAAACCACAACGTCTCACAAAGAACACTTAACTGGAATGTCGCTAGTATACGCGGTCATTGTCCCACCTCACTGGTTGCTGTTCAACCGACGTCACACAACGCTGCGTAACGGTTCAAAATACTGATGGCGTAACCAGAGTACGATCCAACAATTCGATTATACTTGAGGAGGAAAAAGTGTGCAAAATAGCACGAGCAGTCGGCTGATAAACTGAAGGCTAAATGTTAAATGTCTTTTAAAATACTTCTCATCGAATGCTTGCGTAACAAATATAAATAATTATGGCACTAGCACAGGTCATAAGATACTCAGCAACTGTCATCTTTAATCAAATATTACTATTCTACATAGTTTCTCAGAACACGGCAAAAGGCTTGTACAGTTCCAATAACCGCATTCTATACTTTTTTTTTTACATTACAAAGACAAAACGCACGCATTTCGATTACTTTGATTTGGGGGGGGGTGCCTACAAGGTAAGGTAAGGTAAAGTAAAGATTTCCTTGTACCAGACCGTGAAGGCCCATAGGGTTGTGAGACGATGAGGGTCCCACACTATCTAGACAATCGGCTCAAAGATGGCGATAAAGTTGTCAGCCTTACGCGGTTTACTCCCCAGGAAAATTATTTAATGCCTGGTACTCATTTCTGTTAGAGGCTGAGTAAACCCCAGGGCCTAGTGCGGCCGGAAGGATTAGGTCAACTGAAAAAATCCAATGACCTCATCGGGACTTGAACCCGCGAACTTCCGGCTTGTAGCATAGCGCCTCAACCAACTATGCTACCGCGTGCCCCACAAGGTGGGGCGATAAGATTTTAACCCGCTGCGAATGAAAGTCATTTTTAAATGTCATTCATTTAAGTTCTCATTACGGTTCACTGTTTAGAAAATTGGCACACGGCATAAAATATACTTTTATCTCAATCACCATTCGTTACAACATGTATCTGACCAAATGTATGGGAAATTGGTTTGAATGCAGTGTGCTTATGGCTTTGCAACGACACATCTGTATCTAAATAGTCAATTACAAAATAGCAATGATCGCATTTCAAAAACGTGTGTACTCAGAGCAACCTTCCCATTGGTTTAATGGTTACAGGCGCTGCAGCAACTGTAATAAAGGCGATAACGGACATTATGTAATCAACAGCAAAAGATTTCCGGAAGAGCGTGCCCCTAACAGTGTGTACACTTCCGATTTACAGCAAGCGAAAGCTCTCACGCTGAATCTAGCGTGGATATGAATTCAAAACTCAACGATATTGATCCTGGCTGGTATACTGAGATGCTTCTGCAGTATCTGCACCACAAGGCACACATTCTTAGGGCAATGAAGCCATTTTATTAGACACCATCCTATGTAGCAAGATAAAAATATTCGTCGTTATATTTTCTATTATTTATCGTGTACGATTTTTAAGACAAAGAGATTTTTTTATTTATGTATAGTTTACTTCATGGCGTCATCTGTAATTCGAATTACATAGCGTCAAACGGTAGGATGATTAGAAACGCTGAATTTTAAATGATGTACAAGGAAATGGCCGTCATCGGACTTAGTGCTGTGGAATTTGCCTAATGAATACCGGGATGACGAGCAAGAACTCAACAGCACGTTAGATAAAACTGAATCCAATCTCATTTAATCACAAATGAAAACTCTTAAATCGTTTTTTCCCCAATATTTATCACATCTGAGCCCTGCACAAATATGTATTATTGTCACCCGCGTTTATGCTACACGATGTTTAGAGGAAATGAACATTTGTCGAACACTCGACGGCTAACCACAATATTTATGATATACATTTCCGATTCTAGGCTGACGGCGAAAATAGGTTGCTCAGCTGCAGATAACAATAGTTTCTGATTCAATCTATGTAAAAGGTAACGTTAAATTCAGGTCGGTGGGGTGGGGTGAAGGCTTCGTATCTTGGCCAAGGACAAGCAGAACGCGCACGATACATTTCCATCAACACGACCCAAAACTTCATTCTACTGACCTAAAAAGGCTATCCTGGAATGAAATTAATTCAATCCTTATGTCTGGGGCCCAATCAATGAACCAACTACTCTTGTCTTTGTCCAGGCGTTTAATAACTATTTTCTATTACCGCTTGCCTACGGTAACCACAACTGATTTATTCCATTTTGCGACTACGCGCCGGTTAGTGCGCAACTATAACCATGAAGCTGTTGACATTACGGCCGAAGCAGCGATGACGCCATCTTCTACGAATGACGCAATGAAGTGGCATGACGTAATGCATATTTTCGTCTCAAAAGCTTCAACGCCGCACAAACTCGACCTGCCGCTCGACATTCAGGCCGGCAAATTGTGGAAATTCACTAAAGAAATTTCAATTCCAATTGGCATATCTGCAGCTTAAGATATCTGTACTCATCGTTAACAAACTCATTAACTGCAGCTTGGCGTATCTCTGGACAATGACTAATGCTGTCAGCATGACCCTTCAAAGGGAGCTGAATAACTACTGTAATACAGTATGGAATAAATACCGAGAGTGCCACTACTTAAACAATATGCACATATGACTACAAAATACATACGCAAATATGAACTGAAAAAATTGTGAAGACAGTCTCAACTTACGCAACAGATGCATTCCCAAAAGTGGTTAACATTACCCAAATTCTTGCTAGTATTGTTACCACAATTTTCATTGCAAATACGTAATTCAATTAACTTCAACACCATTTATTTTTGTTAGGAGCCGGCATAGCGTACTCGGTATAGCGACTGGCTACAGGCTGGACGTCCGAGCGGTTGGAGTTCGAGTCCCGGTAGGGTCAAGAATTTTCTCTTCTCGTTGTCCCAGCCGGCTCTGGGGCCCACCCAACCTCCTATCCAATGGGTACCGGGGGTAAAGCGGCAGGGACGCGAAGCTGACGACTCACCTATAGCTAATGCTGAGATCAAGAAAATTTGTGGATCTAGACATCCACTCCCCCTTAAGCCTTAATGGCGTAGTGCTTAATTAGTTAAGATCAGGCATAAATTTACCATGTAGTTTTGCTGTCTGCAAGCCCTAACTTTTGTTGTAGGCAACTGACTAAATATGTAAGTTCTGAGGTTTTCACGGCGATGACAATGAAGAAAGTCGTCTTCTGGGTTTTGGCTGACGTTTCGGAGGAACGTATCGCCTCCATCTTCAGAGCAGGTGAATAGTTTGTGAATGCAGAGAGCAGTAGCTGCTCTTAAGATGGAGGCGATACGTTCCTCAGAAACGTCAGCCAAAACGAAGAATACACGGCGCCAAAACCCAGAAGACGACTTTCTTCAACTGACTAAATAATTTGCAGTATTTACTAATATAACTAAATAAAAAATACGAAGCCATACAAATGTAATTATTAATAAAAGCCGACTACAACCCACACAAAAATTTAACCAGAGCTGTTTTATGGATAATTATTTATAAGAAGTTGTCCGGGAAGGAAAAGATAAAAATGGTGGCAAATAATTCACTTCTGACATGATCTGGCACACAGAGACTATGACTAACCAAGGAATGGGGATGTAACATTCAAAGGGATGCAGAAATTCAAGTAGGGGTGTTTAAATCTTCAGCTTCATCATCTGCACAGTTTATTTTTAATTTCTTATTTAACTTCATTTTTTTTCTAAATCGAAGCCACAATAAATAGTCTTTAAGTCACCACTCCATTTGAAACCGAAAAATCAAGATTCTTGTTTTGGGAAAGCCATACACTACCGCAGACCCCAACAACAATTTTGGACCCAGCAGATGTCCAAACATTTTCTATTTATATCTGAGAATGGAAAGCACGTTAAGATCTATCCACAATTTATAATACAATAATTAAAATTTGTTTCATACATATGACAGAAATAAGGCAAGAATGTAAAATCACTTTATTTTGGGCAAGTTTTATTTGTAACCTGTTTGGCTAGAGCCTTTTTGATTCCACTCCTCCGTGCCCTTTAGCCCACAAGTGAACTATACCTACCGAGAGGCTGCTGCTTGTCGGCAAAGTTATTGCCAACTTTTGCGGATAGAGGGTGTCGCGTGGTGAGCGCAACGGATTCCCACAACCGTTAATCTCGGTTTTCTAGACCGGATTTTGATTCCACTACCAAACAAAATTCCAAAGTATAACTGGCAGGTGAAGTGACAGAATCTTCCACCTTAGCCACTCAATGATTTGTGGGAAGCTCCAAGATCACACTGGATTATACACAGCAAAACAATTATTAAATTTGTAAATACAATACTTCAGAATTTCAAATTCAGTAAATTTGTCTAGAGAGTGGGAGACAAGAGATAATAATCTCAGGATCCCTGAAATGCTTTTATATCATGCCTTCATCTTAGAATGCTACGTGAAAAATCACTGAAAAGTTTGATTCCTGTATACACTACTTCCTGATCGTGAGATTAGCATGTGGTTTGGGTAAAGTTGTCCGTGTGCTTAACTAATTAAACATTATGCCATGAAAGGATATGGGGGGGGGGGAGGTATAGATCTACATTTTCTTGATGTTGGCACTAGGTGGAGGTAAGTGGTCAGCTTCACGCCCTGGTCACTATTTTATTTCTGCTGGTTAGTAAAATCTGCTACTTACTAATTATGAGAAGGGGGTTGTGATCTTTAGCACTGTGGTTTATAAAGTTGGCACTGGTACCCTCAGGAGCCATAAAGTCATGACACAGTAACCACATTTTAATGTCAACTTCAGCTGAAACAATTATTTTCAGCTGCATTTAATCATTCCTTCCATCAGTATCATAAGACCTGTTAATCCAGACACTAACAAATCGTAGCAAATTAGCTCTCACTGTCTACTGGCATTATTCATCACCAAATAAAATCGTACAGCATTTCATTTTTAAAACTTATTTTTTACTCACTGTTTTGGTAAGGTGCTAATTATGAATCAGTTACTCATAAACAATAAAATTAATTGGGAGTCAGGATTTCTTTAAAATCAATACATCAGCTTCACATCAAAAAGTTTGGAAACCACTGCTTTAGTATGCATATGTATTCGCTGAGGGGATCGCAACAGAGGTACTGTTTTCAAATAAGATAAAATTGTTCATGTGCTTAATTATATACAGGGTGTCCCAGGAGGAATGTGCCAAACTTCGGGAGGGTGTTCCTTATGTTAAAGTATGCCGATATAACCCAAAACACCTATGTCCAAAGTTGAACGGTTACGGAGATAATGGCC
>NW_019737087.1:1397658-1426279 GCF_002891405.2 Cryptotermes secundus | reverse complement strand
TATATATATATATATATATATAATATAATATAACACTTACATCACCTTGTTTTCATGATGGATCACAACATAATGTTCAATAAAAATGACTGGAGTCATGCATGTCTCATGTAAAATACTTGAGAGGATCCTAGTTATGTCAGATGGGATACACTACCCCCATTTCCCTGTTTCAGTTGCCCCAAGTTAATGATGGCCTCTTACTTGAAAACAATCCATAACCTCTCCTCTTTCCATCAGTTATCCACCATGATGACCTGATAATTTACTGTCTGTTGCTACATAATCTAAGTTATTTCTTAACTCAGTTTCAACAAAGAAAAATAAGTAATGTCTACAGAGCCTACTCCTGCTTTATTCCATATAATAAAAATGGTGGTTATTATCTAAACAAACTAAAATGATGTACACCTCAATGTTTCTTTGCAAGGCTGAATTGTAAACTATTATAAATTCACTTAGGAAAATGTTTGAGACACATTCCGATACAGTATTAAATATGAAGATGGGCTCACAATTTTTGTTTGAAACTTAATATTACTGGCAGGGTCGCACCATAGCTCAAGCGGTTAGTCGCTGGCTTCCCACCGTGGCGGCCCGGATTCGATCCTGGGTCTGGTCAAGTGGGATTTGTGGTGGACAAAGTGGCGCTGGGGCAGGTTTCCTCAGAGTACTTTGGTTTCCCCTGCCAATCTTCATTCCACAAATTGCTCCACAATCACCCTCCCTATCATTTGGGTCTGGTACAATAAGCCAGAAATGGCTGCAGTACAAGGGACTTAGTCCCACCCCTCTAGCAATAAAAAAAAATATTACTGGCAGCAAAACTTGAAAAAACAATATAGCTACATATTTCACCCAAAGCATCTTTATAATTCAGTGAAAAACCACCTTACATAAGTAGAAACAGAAACAATCTGTGCAGAAGGCCAGCGACCACAAACAAACATAACCCCATATGTATATGTCAACATGGGGGTCAATAAATTAAAAAGTCTGACTGCAAACAGAGCATCTGTAGTGATGACAGAAGCAATGGAAGTATAAAAGTCAAAACACCAAAAAATCAAAGCCATTAAGAATTACCCAAATAACAAACAACAGCCCTGAGAGAAATTCAATACTGAAATCTCAAATGTTCAAAAGTGTACTCGCTCGTTCTCTACACGACCATCCAGCTATGTCCCTACAATTCATATTCATGTCTGAAAGCACTTAACTGATGCAGTGTCATAACATTTAAAATATTCTTGAATGTCCCTATGAAGGAAAATAAAGTATAAATGAAAAAAGTTATCACCTTTCAAGTCAGAGTTACTTTATGACTGGTGGTTTACTGAAAATCAGCTTGTCTTGGCATCAAGACCCTTGAGAACAATGAGCACATTTTTTTAAACTGAACTCCTGAGGTAAGTCCTTATGTAATATCCTCTCTGACAAGATGGGTTTGTCTCTTATGAATATGCTTGGCCTTTTATCAAGTGTACATTTTGAACAATAACATGTTATTGAAAATTGTTCCTTTTTCACTACACAATAGTCCTCTATCAGTAGAGGCTTCAGAGCGGATCATGCCTATCTCACGTTACAAGCACAACTTAGTCATAAGTTTGACCACTGCCAAGTTTAAGCCTCCTATATTTTCTAAGTTTGGCTTCACCTTGTATTATACCACAAATATGTTCATTCTCATGGATTTGTATGACTTCTGCTTGTTGCCTGCACAATTTTGTTATAAGATTATGTACACACAGAAGCCTGAAAGCTGTGTGCAAATCACAGACTGGTGCGCCTTAACCTTGTTTTGCATGCTCCGCAGTTTTAAGATGATCCCCTTTCCCTAACTACACAATGAGTACTTGAGATGACACAGATTGGACACACAACATTGTATTTAACAGTCATGTTTACTGAGCTACTGCCTTGCAACGGCCAAGAAAAGCAGTCTAAAACAGTTTCATGTGTTAACAAAAAACGTGTACACATGAATTCGGTAATTTTATATTACTGAAAGTTCAGTTTATACCTCGCTTTAAAAAGCCGAAAGCGAGATCGACAATACCAATCACCTACTTTGTAGGCAATTACTTGCTACATTAAAAGGTATGGAGGCCTTAAGAAGTATAAAGGGGATAATCGAATAATCGAATTATGAATCATTCTATGATCAAACTACATTAATTCTATAACATGGGGCATACACTATTATCTGTGTACTCTTAAACATTACTAACGATCTGTTCTGATCCATTTCAAACATTCTTATATTACAAACCTCACCTGAACTTCAAGTCTTCATTTTCTTCCCATAATCGTTTCGCATCAATCTCCAGCTTGGCTCTTTCCCGTGCTGTTTCATCAAGTAACTTCCGGGCATCAGCCAACTCATTCTCATACATAGACTTTATACTTGTCACCTCACGCGTAACTGTTTCTTGCGTCGTTTGAACTTCACGTGTAAGTCTGCTATTTTCTGCTTCTAAATGCCTCACCCGATCTATGTAACATGCTAAACGATCATTCAAATTTTGAAGATCTGCCTTCTCCTGGAGCCGGCTGTACCGGGTTGGACTCAATGGGCTGCCTGGCCTACCTGGCGGCGTTGATGTACTTGGTTGTGGCGTGTGTGTATCACGTCCTGAGGAAGTTGTCGTTGAAGACATACTTACAGTTGTTTTTTTACTACTTTTCGTTGCCATTTTGTACCTTTCAAGCAAAGACGCACCAAAGCCTAACGTAACACACTTCACACCAGTAACATCGAACAATGTCGACCCAAGCCAATATTACTCGGTTGGTGGGATTACGGTTGATACCACGTGATCTATGACGTCATCCACACGCCCACTTGGATGCGTTCGGAATTCAGTCTGTTTAAATTTAGGTCATGTCACAGAAAGTTATTGATAAGAGGAAGGGCATGAAATTCCAAACACCTGCCCAAATAGCAGAGCAAATCCAAACTACTAACAGATTTGACTCGCTTAGTAAACTACCCCCTGATAACAACCAATATAGGCAACCACCAATCTCAGAGAATCCTGCCAATCCCAAAAGAGAACCCAAACCACCACCTATCTACATTTACGGGGTGAATGACTTTAAAGCAATGCTAAATAACCTTGCCAAGGTCACCGAAAATGAAACCTATACAGCAAAAGCGCTGCCCAATAATACAATAAAAATCATGCCAAATGTGCCAGAAACGTACAGAAAACTAATCCAACATGTTAGGAAGGAAAATATCATACATCACACGTACCAACTGAAACAGGAAAGAGCGTACAGAATAGTAATACGCGATCTGCATCACTCTATACCAATACCCGACATAACAGAAGAACTAAACAAGAAAGGGCATAAAGTAAGGAACATGATAAATGTAAAGCATAGAGTTAGCAATGAACCATTGCCTCTCTTCTTTGTTGACCTGGAACCACAAATCAACAACAAAGAAATTTACAACCTAGAATTTTTGCTAAACTGCAAAATTNAAAAAAAAAAAAATAATCATCGTACACCCATTATTGTTTTTAATAAGAATATATAGTCTTTTACTCGAAAACTATAGCGTCTCTTTCTATTAGAATATTCGAAAGAATAGTACATTTTGTAGATACCGACAACACTTCATTCTATGCGAAGTCCGAGTTTTTAAGACTGAACGTCGACACTATATTTCTAAAGACCACGAATTATTTCGTTAAGGCGAAAAGATGGGACGGATGATAAGAGCTTACACAGCTAGAACACAAAGGATTGTATTTCTTCGAAATGATACGTCATGTGTTCATATTCATATAAATCGAGATTTCACACTCATGTAATAACTAATATTATTCCAAATTATGTAGAAGAATTATTTGATAACTTCGACAACAGAATATGCTACTGCAGAAACGAAGGTGTGAACATAATATTTGATCAATTCCAGAGCATGTGAGAAACAATACGATATCCAAGACTAAGCTCATTGAGAAGTACACGACTAAACTTTCATTAAAAAGTGATAGCAATGCCAAAGTTGAATTACAGCCTTGAAAACTGAACAGGCCAGATTGCCTGATCCGTGACAAAGAAAAAGTTGAGGAAGTTCCTGGAATTAAACCGCCAATGTTGTTCTATAACAGCATAAGAGATGGAACTACAAGAACGAGTTACAACTGCTGCCATTGTGACGATTCCGAGAACTACTTGCATCTACAGTAATGGGAAGGAATGTAACTGTCGTCGTGATGGTCGTCATTACTGTGTTTGGAGATGTATGGTCGTATGGTAGCTTCCTTGCCCGTTCTGCTCTCGAACGTCAGACCATCTGGCACTTTTGTTTTTGGTTATGCTCTTCAAAAAGTATGATATGCTTGATCTGTTACGTCAGTCCCTCCATTTTAAGTAGCGACGTGCTATGTTTCATCTTCTTTTTGGGATGTATGTTAAAATTCTCGTACGAATTCGTCTGTCCTCCAGTCGTAGAATGTGACGTCTCAACTGTGATCTGGATTTTAGAACTTTATTATTCCGATTTAAAATATTTAGTTCCTTCCGAATTTTAGTAGGCTTAAATCCAGTTTCGTCAGTCAAAAATTTTATTTATGCAGTTTCCATTTCTGCTTCCTGATTTTTGTGTTTTTTTTTGTTATATTCCAGATTTAGAATCCATAGATACTGCCATAGCATTATAAAACTGAATCTATGTTTTATGCAGAAACTGCCTTCTAAAAGAAGTTATTGAAGGAAAGATAGAGGGGCGGATAGAAATGACAAGAAGACGAGGAAGACGACGTAAGAAGATGCTGGATGACCTTGGGGACAGAAGAGGATACTGTCATTTGAAGGAGAAAGTTCTAGATCGCATTAAGTGGAGGAATTGTTTTGGAAGAGACTGTGGACCTGTCGTCTGACAGATTACTGATGATGATGATGATGATGTATACAGTTAGAAATATGCCGGTTACGAAATGTCATAAAGCGCCTCGGACTTTGGGACGGATTCTTTGGATAAACGACCTAAGCCAAGGAAAATGGACATGAATTTATTATGTGGAATATGAGAAGTCTGCATAGGTCAGGTTCTCTCTCGACAGTTGCCAAATGAATATCAAAATATAAATTAGATTTAGTGGGAGTACAGGTCAGATGGGACAGAGGTGGCAATGAACCTTCAAGCGAATATATATTTTTCTATTGAAAAGGGAGTGAGAATCATGAATTAGGTACAGTTCTTTTTTTTTTTTTTTGCATAATAGAATCACATCAGCAGTTAAGAAGGATTCATTATCCAGAAGGAGTCCAATGTGTGAACTGTTATAATCAACATTAACTGTAATAGAGATGTCCAATAAATCTAGTCTTGAAATATAGAACCTACACATATTAGTCACGCTGCCCTGGATACACGTGACAATAGATATCTCGGTATCTGCACCGAATTCTAGAATCCTCTTTTCAGCTTCTCTTTCATCATCTTGTTTTAGATTTAGATTTATTTGCTACCCTGTGTCACCTGCTTCACGTCCATTTGTTTAATTAAGCATCAAATGTGGACGTTTTTGGAAATGGAGGTAAGGCTTAACGCATTGTTAATGGCGCTAATTAATATAACTGAGTGGTCAGCTTCACTTACTGGCCGATTTATTCCTGAAGAAAAATGCCAACCTAATTATCGTTTCGTAGGTAAATGGATAGACCCCAAAGCCAGTCTAGACGCAGTGGTAAAAATACAATCTCTGACTCGACATCTACCACATCGACACATCTACTTTCTGCGACTGCGCAACCCCATCTCTGTCATCAATTATTCAGAAATTCAACAGGTGAAATAAGGTCGTGTAGTAACAGAAAATGAATTGAAAATTTCCTTCCTATTCGTCTGTTTTCTTAAATTATAATCATTCTCAAATTTAACTTCTAAGTCATAAGTTAATTTGGTATAGCCAATGATGTGCGAGGCAAATTAATCTTTACATAAAGAAATGACTGTAAATAGTACAATGTTTGATACTGCATCAGTCTGTGATGTAATTATCTCTTTATTCTTTCTAGACTTCGTCCATTTCAAACACAACTATCGATCAACTGTTATGATCGATCTTCTCAAATGCTGTCCGCATGTTTACACTGTAAGTGGTACTGAGGCCCCTGGAACAGTCCATACAGAAGTCAGAAGGCGGTGGCTAAGCTACTGAGAGATCAAGAAGAACTTGTCGATACGAATATATTCATGTTTATTTTTCAGATGCACTAACATATTCCTGAAAGGTGTCGGCTTTATAGTTATATACAAGTTGTAATAGAAAATACAGGCGCTCCAATACAAAGATACGAACGATAAAACATTACAACCACGCCTTCACTGAAATGCACTGCAAAGAAATCAAAATTACACATATACGTTTACTGAGCCTAAATGTTCCGATATTATCGTGTTGATACGAGATTCTCTTATGCTCTCGCTTTCACTCACTATCGCTTACAGAAAGAACGTGAGACGAAGTTTAATGTGTATACAAACTTATTTTCCATACATTTCTGAGTAGTTCCCTTCACACTACTGGTGTAGGGCTGTATCTTAAACTTTGCTAATTCAGTGAAGGTGTGTAAGCTGATGACACAAAACATACAGCTTAGAAGGAACTCTGTTATCATGATCAATTAATTGTGACGTGAGGTAATTGCATTATTGGCATGGACAGTCCATGTACACGTATATAAAGCCATTACCTGAATGCACAATTAAATTACTCCTATAGCAAGAGGTTCAACCTATACATAAACACCAACATTTTCAGAATACATAATCTAACAACTATAAAATAATTCTTACATAACAACACAGTGGTAACGATAAATAGTCTAATACATTTAAAACATGAAGAAAGCAGTCTTCTGGGATGTGGCACCATGTAGATGTGGTGTTAATCAACGTTTCGGAGGAACGTATCGCCTCCCTCTTCAGGGTAGAAGGAAAAATAAGAAATCCGCGAGCGAAGAGACCGTGACAACGCATATAACTACAACATGTATATCGAAGTAAGAACTGGACTGAGAGACAATTATTGATTCGCCTACTGTGGTATAGGTGATCGAAAGTGAAAATTTAGTTATGTATTGCATTTGCAAAGCACTCATATGAGAACAAAAAAAAACGAGCAGGTGGCGTAGCGCTAACGCTGTATATCAGTCCGAGAGGATTTCGATTCGTATCTTCGCTGAGACATTTAAGTGAGACTTTCTGTAGTGCTTCTCAGTCACTTCCTTCCAGATCATTTATTGTGTATCATTCATCAACCTTCCTACTATTCAACCCAGAATAGTCTTTATACCGACAGTACTCCAAAATACCCCAGCAATAAGAAGAAAAAACGCTCTTGCGGAATGTAGTTTGTCACATTGGAAGCACGAAGAAACCCAAATATTTACCTAAGAATGCTGTTGTATGGTTTCCCATATTTTCGGAACCAAATTTCAAATATATGTCATGACATAACAACACAAGTTTACCCGAATATACGTCTTCGGTTTGCGGGATTTATTCTCTCTCTATGCGCTCAGTGTCTTTTCATATACGCTACGAATGTAGTGAAAAACTCATAAAAATGAAATTACTAAATTAGACGTCCAGCATCTGAAATTACAGTCATTGGCCAGATGTCTGCTGATAGCCGGCTACTTCCCCCACTTCTTCCGGCTATTCCTCATGCACTTCCAGCCTCATTAATCTAAACCTATAAAGCAATTCTCATGCTTAGAATTTAATACAAATTTAAGGATGTTTTAAAGAAAATTCATTATTTAGTGCTATACTCGTATTTACATGTTTTTAAGTACCATTTCTATGTTACTAAAATCTCAAATAAATTTTAAATCAAAATACGCCACAGTCACGAAGCTTACGTTTATGTAATATCCACTGAAGAGCTGGAACCTCATTCTTATCTTTGAGTCAACGGAGAAAACAGGTTTTGATTTCTCCGTTATACAGCATTTCCAACGGACGTAACTATTGCCTAAATTGGGGCATACAAGTGTGCAGTTCTTCTCTGGAAGAAAACCTTGAAGGTTCGGTACCGATCATGTCAATGCCTGACACTCGTTACGGTCCTTAACCTCACATCATTATAACCTTCTGAAGTTCCTCTGTCTTCTAAATGCAAGTTTTTGAAAAGGCTTCCAAAGGCTGGCTACTAGAATTCTCGGAATATCATTCTTTCTACCATTCTGGACATATTTCCGGCCCACCGTAGCCTCGTACATTTCACTCTCTTAACATTACTCAGTGAAGTATAAGCTACAATTATTACTGCTTCCCGTTTAGTACATTCTCCACCGTAGGTCCAGTTATATCCTGAGAATTTTATTTTAAAATATTCGTAATTTTCCCTCAAGGAAAGGGACTTACACACAGCATAAAGGCTATACTTAAATCTGAAATGCGATGTACGAATCTGGATAAAACTAGGAACGTAGATGTAAAGAAAATTTTTCAATTCATGGCGAAATATGAAGATACAGACAAGATTGGTTTGAACATGTAGAAGGGATGGAAGAAGGACGAGTGCTGAAGCGAGCTATTTGGTTTGAGCCCAACAGAAGAAGGAAACTTGGTAGACTAAATAGAAGATGGAAATCACACAAGCCAGAACAGGTCATCAGCCTAATCCTTGAAATGGAGAGAAGAAGGAAAGACATCAGGTGCCACATCCATACTAAATAGATAAAGGTGTTTGTGTGGGTATATCTCAGTCTTCAGCGTTTTGGAAATGAAATGAGAGGATCATAATTTTAACTGAAAAAGTATTGTAACTTTCGGCAGTTTATTATTTTGACTCTATCACGAACATAATTTGTATTTGTCAGTGTTCCTAATACATACATTCGATAAACACAGAATACACGTAGAAGACAATTCATGACCGTATGTAAAATAAGTTTTGTTATGCTTTCTCAGTTATAACTGAGAAACGGAACTGTCTTTCCTAAAATTGTTAGAAGCCTCTGTATCGAATTAACAAAATGTTAAAATTGCTGAAAATCGAAATTATTCAACAACGTTTAGTCGAAGTCTCTCATATGGTATTTCAACAAAATGTATAATGTATATAATATACACGTACAATGTATTTTTTTAAGGACTGCAACGAAAAATCTTCTTATGATCCTATCTAAACTATGATCAATGAGGCCGAAAGTTGGAAATGCAAAACAACATGCGACGAGGTTCTCTCATATTGAATTTAAAATAAACAATCAGTTGAACGGTTTATGCTCTGATACCAGGTCACAGGCAGATAGAGAGGAAGACATATTCACTGACGGACAATCACAACCAAAAAATTAGGCGTTACTTCTTACTGGGATTAATGCTTGAAATACATTAATCGCATTATGCTCTAATTGTCCGATGATCGAATGTTCGCAAAATAGGATGATGATGCTCTATCATGAAATATCAGCAGAAATTAAAGTATCTCAAAACATTACACTCTCTTTCATATTGAAATCTATGAAACTGGGATTTCCTTCAGCAATTCATGACAAGTAATCTACTTCCCGTTTCCTTCTACAGAGCGTGTATCCTAATTAGGATACATTCCAATGGAGTATTCTTATTTATAGACAATGTCGTATAGCTGGTTGTTGCATCATTGCCCCTTGTGAGGAAATTCATATGCGCCATTGTCGTTCCGAAAAGGAGACAATCCTTGGGCTGTATGTGTTGCCTTGTTTAAGAAGGGATCTTACATCCTATCTTTCGTGTATCTCAAATTCGAAACCCTCCCTTGCAATTAAAAGAATCGGATGTTTTATTTGAACTGCAGAAACATTAAGAGTAGCAACCATTATCCTCAGAAGCATCAAACAGAATCACATGAAAACGTGTTTCAGTATACACAGACCTTTCTTTGCACGTGAAGTTTATTTACACCTCATACAGATTTATATTACATGGATAATTATACTAGGAAATAAAAAAGTAAAAAAAAAAGTAAAGTAAAGCTAAAATTGAGTAGCTGCAGAATTGGCGGCTCCTCCAGAAGGGCTCAGCTCCATGAGTAAGTAAGTAAAGCTATCCCTCTACCAGGCCGTGAAGGCCCATAGGGTTGTGAGACGTTGAGGGTCCCACACTATCTAGACAATCGGCTCAGAGATGGCGGTAAGGTTGTCAGCCTTACGCGCCGGCCACGCTTTACTCCCCAGGAAAATTATTTAATTAATTCCTGGTACTCATTTCTATTAGAGGCTGAGTGAACCCCAGGGCCATAGTGCGGCTGGAGGAAATAGGTAAATAAAAAAATATCCAATTACCTCATCGGGACTTGAACCAGCGATCTTAAGGCTTGTAGCATAGTGCCTCAACCAACTACGCTACCGCGTGCCCCCACTAGAAAATAAATGATGTAATTGAAATTAGTTTTGGCACACAAATATCAATTGATATAAGATTTTGCCTACATCATATCACATCAGGAACAACTCTGAATTATGCCAGAGGAATCTGATTTTGAAACAAAATTAATTTAAAAAAAATAGGGGGAGCGTAAGTGCGTTTCCTGGGAGTCACTACTAGGGTCTATCAATTTAAATTGATAATTGTTCTGGAAATTATGCATCATTGATTTTTTTTAAAGACGTTTCGGAGACTGGACTCTTATTTCCATCTTCAGGTAAAACGCATACGCTCTTGGGCTCAATCGATAAATTTACTACCTTCCTCTGGAAACCGAGCAAGAGCGAAACCACCTATGGTAGTGACGATGAAAGGACATATTCACCTCCATACATGAGACCTTACCTATGGCCTTGCGCATTGTTCCGGCCAGAGTCTCGAAACCACAGTCCAACTTAAAGCTGAAGCTTGATCCATTGAACCGGGTGAAACGAGGAGTTCTGAGAATAGCTGTTTACTTTCTTTGATACAAGAACAACATACCTGTATACAAAACTCCGTTATTTTAGTCCGCAAGCGAACTATATCGACCGAGGGACCGAGGCTTGTCGGCGAAGTTTAGTGCCAACTTTTGCAGATAGAGGGTGTCGCGTGGTCAGCGCAACGAATCCCCACGACCGGAGCCGCTATTTCCGAAAAATAGAAAATTAAACGAGATGTATAAACAGACGCATAGCCACGTAGAGTCTTAAAATGGGAGGGGTTGTAGTTTTCTTTAATGAACGGAGTCAAAATGGGAGAGATATCCAAGCTTGCATGACTAATCAGAAGAGTTACTGGAGAAGTGCGGATTGGTACCTTGTATATGCTTTAGATGTTGTCAGGTTCAAAACTGTACAACCATAACTTTTTCCAACATGTCGCGTAGTTCTCTTCATCCGTATGCTGGGCTAATTTTGATTTTTCAAACAGCCATTGGGTCACGTTCTTTTATGTGACCTTTAATGCTTACTTCCAAATGTCTACCTATATCGCCGATGCAACACGGTCACATTTACAGTGAATAATATACACATATAACCCCGTCTTCTCTTCACCTACAACAGGCCTACTCCTCATCAGTGTCCCACAGAGTAAATGTTTAGTTATACACATATCTTAATATTAGGGCAGTTCCAAATGCACTTGAAGATTACGTCAATTCTCTTTTACCCGATGGCTCTTCCAGCCCATTCAGGGCGAAGCCTTTTATTCAGTTCCGTAATCATTTTACACAGACGGTAGGACTCCTTGGACGAGTGATCAGCCTGTCGCAAGGCCGCTACCTAAACACACGACAACACGAAAATAGAATAGATACATACACACACAAAACATCCATGACATAAGTGTGATTCGAACCCACGATCCCAGCGTCCGAGTGAGCGAAGACAGTTCATACCTTAGACTGCACGGCTACTGTGACCGGCTATTACATCCATAATATGAAGAAAATAAATTGCTTATAGTGTTTCACGTTTTTATTTCATAATTTCGGGAGATTATTCATGAGGCCATTCTGGGTGGAAAATATAATTTAAACGTAACATTCTGAAGGATTGTGGAGTTAGGTTAGGGACAGGGATCAGTGACTCTGTATGCACTATATGTAATATATATTGCACTCTTTTTCAACAAAACACAATTAACATATCATTCATTTAGCGTTAATTTACATGCAAATCGAATGGCTCCACTGGTGTGTTATACATTATACATACACTATGTAGAACCTAATTCAATGTACTAGGTTTCATATGGTTTTCAAAAGAGAGAGCGTTTTTTCCCCTAAATAATATTAACCGATTATTTTTTGTAGAAGAAAAATAATATATTTCCTCTGATGTATAAACAGTATCTTTAAATATATTATTTTAAAAAATCAGTCCTTAGAACTAGAGATTACTTGAATACGCGCAACTGATCTCTTGTAACAACTAATGACCCTAAATGGCTGTATGGCAGCAAATGTTCAAAATGTCCGCCTTAGCTTCATGGGATGTAGTGCCTTAACCATAATTTTTCTGATCGATGAGTTGTCCTTGGAGGACCGCAGAGTTATTCACGGACATCATCAGACCTTAACCTCTTTCACTTCCATTTGCGGGTGAATATTAAAAATATTGTTTATGAAGTCAAGAAGGGCAACATATACGACCATTAAATAACATTTCTTGTTACAATAAACTTGTTTGTCTTATTCAAAACATCGTAATTTTCCTTACCCATAGATCTAAGTCGTTCAGAATCTTACCGTATTGACGTATTTTACATTCGTAATTACTTTCAGCCGTACTAAGCCCTGGGGTCGACTCAGCCTCTAACAGAAATGAGTACGAGGAATTAATTCAATAATTTTCCTGGGGAGTAAACGCGGCCGGCGCGTAAGGCTGACAACTTTACCGCCATCTTTGAGCCGATTGTCTAGATAGTGTGGGACCTTTAACGTCTCACAACCCTATGGGCCTTCACGGCCTGGTACAGGGATAGCTTTACTTTTTTTAATTACTTCAGGTATTGCGTCCTGATATTATGACAAATTTCTGGAACATTCTGCATATTTGAATATAAAGTTAACTTCTATGCTGAACATCAGAGATCCCAGGATTCATTGTCGGCTATCATGAGAAATTTCTAGTATTTTACATCAGCCCTTCCAAGCAAATTATGCTAAATAACCGGCATTAAAATATATCATGGACAATTCTCCAAAATCCTTTCCAATATATCGCCTATAAGCATTCTCCCACTCGGTTACACATAACATAACCCACGAAGATGGGAAAAGGTCGCCAAATAAATCAAGATATAACC
Organism: Cryptotermes secundus; assembly: GCF_002891405.2. Classification (NCBI taxonomy): domain Eukaryota; kingdom Metazoa; phylum Arthropoda; class Insecta; order Blattodea; family Kalotermitidae; genus Cryptotermes; species Cryptotermes secundus. Next base: position 1,413,039 of record NW_019737087.1, on the reverse strand, counting down.
AGTAGGACAAATACTGAACAGAACAGAGAATTATGGTGTTTATAAAACTAATAAATAGAACAGATATCACACTTAACAGAGACATAAATAATATTTTTCTTCTATTTCTTTATATATATTGCTGACTACACAGTATGCATATATATATATACACACAATATCCAATAAATATCGAGACAAAATATGTATATTTAACAAATGTTATGTTCTTGGGCATTATCATCCATCATCTTGTATCATCTAAAAACCGTCCTGTTTATTTTTCAAAACACAGCGTTTCGGAGACTGGATTGTGTCTCCGTCTTCAGGTTAAACGTACTGAGCTGGGCCCAGGGTTTACCTACAGACGGAGACACAATCCAGTCTCCGAAACGTTGCGTTTTGAAAAATAAACAGGACGGTTTTTAGATGATACAAGATGATGGATAATGTCCAAAAACATAACATTTGTACCGATGTAACATCGTCACAAAGTTTTAGATCTTACATGTATATTTTAATTAGATATATGCCTACGCTTTATGTAACTATTCCACCTCTCTTGCATGCTAAACAGTTTCTGGAAAATCTGACACAAGTTGGACTTTAGTTTAAGAAAGGAAATTATTATAACGAAACGCATAATAATCTGTTAATTCGGTGGGATGAAGCTTATGAGGAAACGGAGAGGGTTATATATAACCTACATATTTTAAGAATTTCTTCCAAAGAACCCATTAATTCCTCACGATCAGTAATCGAACTGTAGTGACGAGCAGGGGAGTGTCCTTTAGACATTTTTCCGGAAGTGTCAAACTTGTATTTCGTTCGGATTAGAAACTACTGACGAAAGGTCTTCGCAGATTCTATGGGCGAATGTGGGAGACAGTTCTTAAAATTCCCTATGGTCATTCGGAACTTGGTCGTTTCATAACGATTTCTACTTTTAAATATCATTAGTGATTATCTTTATATCTCATTCAATGCTAATAAAATACTGTTTTGTTAAATACGGCAACAATCAATGAATCGATCTATCGACAGAACGCTACTATTAATCTCGTCCCTTGAAGTACTGTATCTCTCAACCCGCGCCCCAGCTGGTATTGTCAGTACACTTCGGCTCAATACCGCTGCTGTTTTCTTACTCACTTTGGATCAGTTTATGTTGAATCTTTTACCGTTTAAAGACAGAATTAATTTATCCGTTACCAGTCCGCTTCGTGCATGCCATGTAAAAGCGCATAGGTATTTCACTTTAAAGATATTGCAAGATGGTGGGTGGTATGTGGAACTTTCACTGCGAATAAACTCGACAAAATCTGCCCAGACTCAGAGTTAAACGTTTCAGAGATTACCTCTGTCTCAGCCAACAGGTGATGACGTGTTACAGTCCCAGAAACCTTGAAATTCGTGGTGGGTAAGATACCCGCTTTATTTTCTCCGCTCAGGTAAGTCATTACAATGAGATAATCAAATAGCCAAATATTTTTCAAAATTTAAAGTTCACCAAAGTAGAAGACAAATATGTATGTACAGTATATATACTAAGGTATACTAAATTTAATATACGTATTTGACTTTATACTCTGTGTGGAGGTTTGTTAGAATACCTCCACCGTAGCCCTGGGAGTCATAGAATACGACGAAAAGGGAATCCTCTGCCTGGGGATATAACTGGCCCATCATGTCACTGGGGGACATAAATGTAGAGACGTGGTTCTCAAGGTTGCGGGTTGGACATAAGATTAATGCCCTTCTCTGTAAAAGAATTATTGTTGCGAAATCCAAAATAGTGAAAACCAGATGCAGTTTGGAAGAAATTTTGAAGGAAGACTATGGCTGAAAAGGGACTATTTTACCGATGATGATGATGATTACTATTATTTAAATTCACTTCGTACACAAAAACAGTTCAGAACTCTTTAAATTTTGTCTTGTATAATGGCTCTAAATCAAATATTTTTCGGTCCATATAAAATTATGTTGTAACCACCAGGCGATCATTTCATTTGGATTAGTCGGACAACAATCACTTCTCAACAATTTCGTCTGAAGAATGTGTGGAGCTCAGTATAAATATGACATACTCTACACCTGGCGATTTAACTGCATACCTAAATAGAAAATAATTCTACTACAGTAAGTGCAAACTAAGGAGAGAATAAGTGAATGCATAAATAGAATTACCAACGGATTTTTGTGCAAGTTTACGTCCTGTTTACACTACGTTACGTTTTATTTATTGCTAAGAAACTCTTTACATTCTGTCCCACTCATATACGTGCATAACGCTTTTGAGTTTCAGTCGTTAAATGACATTCTCAAATGTAATATAAGGCAGTCAGTCTCTAAACTAACACGGTAATATTTGTACTTTGTGAATTCCTTCGATTTAATTGTTAAAATTCAAAATATGATATTATGTTTCTGCAAAATCCTGCAACGCAATACAACTAAAATATCTATTTCCAAAGGGATCTGATTTTAATAACAGAATGCCAGTTTCTGCGGTTTAGAAATGTTTCGACGTCAGAATATGCTCCTGTATAAGGTACAGTGTACCCCTTGAAAAAATTGTTCTCTTGTCTTTGTTTAATTACTGTAAGTTGCAGAATATTTTAAACTGAGATATATATAAATGATAAATATAAACATATATTATTTAATATAAATATCGCCTCATGAATATGTGCATTTAATATATGAATGTAGAAAACGTTGGTTCATGAGGCTGACCAGTGAAGTAACGGGAAAAAACGGACAGATGGACAGAATAACTGGTTTCAAGACAAGTCTTAACAATTTCAGACTCTCAACGCAGAGCTGTGTGCGGCAGGAGGTCAGTTACTCCATTTCGCGCCGTACACTTCGCCATCTAATCCCGGACTGATCGAGTGTTCATGTCTTATTCCAGTGCTCCTTTCGGCAGAAAAATTTGAACAACCTGAAGATGAAAAATATTGTACAGCACTTTAATACATTCCTCACGAATATAACGCATTCTTGTTTATTTGTATTTAGGAGGGCCAAGTTTAACAAAATACAGATTTAAAAAGTAGTAGGCCTATAGTATGGCGTTAAGACTATTGTGTAATATTGCATTTTCCGTAGGCTAAATTTTACATGTTAAATTATAAGGTATGGGGGAGGGTTTCTTGATAAACCCGACGTAAGTTAATAAGACTCTATGAAGTAACTGAAGTCAGCAGAATACTTCTGGCTGCTGTAAACCTTTCTTTCCCAAAGGATTAAGCCAGACTAGTATTACATTTCAGGAGAAACCGAAAGAGCCATATATCACTACTGAAGGAAGTGTGAGGTGGGGAACCTTTGGGGTTGCGGTTTCCTCAAGTTGACGTATCGAGGGTGGAACGGGCCGAGGGCAGCCTCATTGGTTGACGAAGGGGCAGCTGCGGCGGCATTGCGGTGGAGATCGGGAAGACGAAACAGGCGTAGCTTTCCAGAAAGCAGGCGGTGCTGGGAGCCGGTACAGCCGGGTAACTGGAGCGATTGTCTGTTTAGGAGCCAGTACAGCGCAGGGTTGATGGCAGAGTGTGCGTGACCTAGTAGCAGACAGAATGGCAGCACGGCGTTCGCAGTCACCACATCAGAGGGGGGACACAGCTCAACGCACAGGGCGCACCCTACGTAAGGTAGCCAGCACACCGCCAAAACAGCCACCTGTGCAAACAACCAGTGATGCATTGGGTTTTTAGTGAAGACTTTCACGGTAATGTGATCATCACAGCTTGAGTGGAGGAAATGCAATTACAGTAAACAGATTATTAATCAGTTTAAGTTCAGATATCAAGGTCTGTTCTAGATTAATTTGCTAAAGTGACAAGTATTCAATATGAATAAATCGAATTTAAAACATTTAACTCTCAGAGACTGAAGTTCTTCTAAGTAACGTCCATAAACATTTAGTTCGTACCTCACAGGAAACACATTACATCCCAGCGGTTAATTCTCTTAAGGAAAAAATCGTTGCTTACTATTAAGAATCTATAATACAGATTCACCACGTGGGCAGAATTCAGAGTTTCGTTATGTTAAACCAGGTGGTACACAGAGAATCACTGGTTAATAAATTAACCTCAGTTGAAAGAACGCGGGAACCCCGATTAACGACCCATTGCTCAGAAACTCTCTGTAGTGCGTGTCTCGAATTGGAACATTCCTCTTTCGATTTTCATGGTCGTATATTTTGCGAGAATACAGTTTATATTACTGTGTTTGAAACTGAAAACTGTTTCAGTAATACCAACTTTGGTCGTACATGTGGCGTCTCTTAAAGAAGGCCCCCTTCCATATTACTTAATTTAAATATTTCAAATTCATCACGATAACGTCGATGTATTATTATATTTCTGTCGTTCAGAATTTTTCAATTGTTACTGAGAAAGTGGGCCCAAAAGTAAAGTTTTTGATTAATATTTGGAAAGAACCGTCTCGAATATCTGCTGGGGCACCGGATATCCTGACTTCCTGGCTCAAGCTTTCGTGATCTTACTCAATCTTTCCAAGCAAACATCAGAAGAGGAACTCAAATTCGACCAGATCGCTTCCTTGGTAATTATACTGTCCAATTCAGTATTCAATAATGAATCTGCCAGTCGACACTGTCTGTTCTGAGCTAATGTCAGAGCCGCTAATAATATAATTGACCCTGAGTACATTGATTTACGTTGGCCTGGAAGAGTCCGTTGCTTTATCGTAGTATAGCAATATTGCAAAATCACATCTAGTTATCCTTCATTTTGGAATACAATTAAAGTATAAAAATATTAATTACTGCTCATATTTCAATATACATCTGTTCACAAATGCCATTTTTAGTTCTTAAATATACGTTTAATTAGTTCCATTGCAATGATTGTCCTGCATGCAGTTCGCCTGCAGACAACATCCCGACTGACACGACCAACATAACTGTCGGAGAAGTTGCCTAAGGCTAAGGAGGTAGAATGAAATAACTCTTATTTCGTAGTCATAATGACAAGTGCAAAAACCTGTAATTTTGATTGGGGCAGTATTTTCGCTCTGAAAAATAACGATTATACCATTGGAAATCAATGTACAGAATCAGATAGGGATATTTACTCCGAACTGTGTCTGTATGATTCGGCCGTGAGTTTACATTCTCTAAAAACAAACTTCACGGTGTAAAGATTCGTATTAAAGTATGAAAAAAATTAACGTTTCCATATTGATTATTGTTTAAAAAGAAAACGCTTTACAGGGATATTTCACTGGTGAAATGTGTTCGTAACTTCTATCAAATGAAAATAGCAAAAAGAACGGCTGTTTCCTGCTGAGATATTTCTGACGAAATACTGTTCTCTGCTCTCAAACGGCAAATAAATCTAGGCTATAAGTATCAGTACTGATCTGACATGGAAAGGGTTAAGGGACAGAAATATAGAAGCAGATGCATTATGCGGTAGGGAGAATTGCCTGGGCGCCCTAACTGCACCTGAAAGGCCAGCATGTGGGCCAGGTGACGACGGCTGTGAAGGGACTGTCTGCTGGCTGTCTTGACGAGAGGCGGTCGGGGGCAGGGTGGCGGCGGACGCCGAAGTCGGCGGTTGGCACGAATAATGGTGCGCTCAGAGCGTGTGGCTCGTTGTAATTTATTCAGTTTTAAGGGACCGTTTTCAGATCCCAGGGTCTGACGGCGTTTCTTCTGAGACGAGTGTCTAGGTCGTAAGTCGTCCAGATCTGCGCGAATCTGAAAAGCCAGGCCTTCATTGTCTGAAGAATCTTCATCACCTTGATTGTCTCCACCGCGGTACGGGACCACCTGTAACACACAGCGATTGAAGAGACTGTCATCATTCAGAGGACTTGACTGGTAGTGCATGGAGATTCATGCCTTAGCATCATTTATTTGAATTCTGTGTAAATCATATCGAGACAGGCCGTACAACTCCTCGGATGTCTACAGTAATGTATATATCATAGCCGTCAAACTCGAGACCACTTGCAAATTGCTAAATGCTGTTGTGCTTCCCGGGACAGTATCCTTTTCCTTACCCAAAATATGTATCCACTATTTCCTCCTCTTCAAGAAGGGCGGCCAATCTTATGAAAAACATTTACTTAACATTCCAGCAGCACCACTTTTGTTTTCACAAACAAAAAAAAAATTCCGCTTCGACCACTTTGAGACTGATCTCCCGCTTATGCGGTGAATAACGAGGGGATAACTAATTATCTGGGCTGTTGCGTCGAAGACCATAATAATAATAATAATAATAATAATAATAATAATAATAATAATAATAATAATAATAATAATAATCGGCGAATGATTAAAGGAAGCATGTGGAAGGAAGCATCGTAGCCCAATTTAAGGTACTGTTCCGGATTTCAACTAGAGGTACTGAGGAATATCACGAAGAAATCAGAAATCGGTGTCCTGGAAGAGATTCGAACCGGAAATATGCCAAATACACATAATGAGCTTTATTGCTACACTCAGCTTGCTTGGTTGTGGTTTGAAAGTGGTGACGAATGATAATTTCATGATGTGAAAGGATGTGGTTGTGACCTATTCTGAAGCAGTACACCGGAGAATCGTCATATTCATGACTGGCTAACGCAGACTATGCTGTAGCTGCTCGATACATGAATAACGTGTCATAAAAATATCTGAATTTCGAGACAGTTCTTCTGTGTGCAATGAGTCCAGCAGTGTAAATTCGTGTTGCAGCAGATGAAAATACGGAAAATCTGTCGTAATTATTCAGCCGTCACTGACATCTCGGATTAAGCGCATTAGTCCCTTCTGAATCGATGAGCTACATGTATCTGAGTCACAAACACGAAGCCACTCGCTTTCAGAGCGACGGGCAGCGCAATGCGTGTTGCTGTTGCTGCGCCTGCGGTTGTCACGGGAGTTAATCCCTGTTTATGCATTCATTGCCCTCAGCATGTAAAACAAACGCATAGTGGGGGTATCATATCTGTCCGTATCTATGGTTCATATCTCAAACTAATTAGTAAAGGATTTCGATTAAATTAGTACGGGAAGTTTACACTGAAATTTGTCGGAGCGAACAGGACAGCCCAGCGGTAGCGCTCTAGACTTGTGTTCGGGAAGCGCTCCTCTCGGATTTCGACCGGTACACCTGCTATCTTGACTGAAGTTTTCGTGGCGTTCCTGAGAGAAAATGAGGTCTCCTGCCATCTTTTGACAATTCAAGGAACTGCCAACATATGGCAGGAGAATTATTTCCGAGAACGCTCTTTTTTGTTTCCTTAATTAATCTGTACGCGGAAAGCCACCTTATTTAAAGGCAAAAGGTAAAGTTGTTCCTGTGCTTAACTGTTTAAGCACCACGAAATTAAGACGTATGATGGGAGTGGAGGTATGGATCATGTGTTCTTGACCTGACCACTAATTGGAGGTGAGTGATCAACTTCACTCCACGGCCGCTTGACCCCCGGAGAAAGTGTCTCCAATAACCATTAGATAGAAGGCTGTGTGGGCCCCAGAACCGGTCTAGAAGCTTTGGAGGAGAGAAAAATCTTACACTTACAGGTAGTTGAACTCCGACCACTCGACTCTCCAACCCGAAGCCAGTCTCCATACAGAATGAGTGTTCCCGGCTCATAACATTTTGTTTAACATGAAAAAGTTCTGAATTCTGCAGACAGAGTGCACTTGTATGTTTCTAAGCAGCATTAAAAGGTCGGTATTTGTATCGGAGACTCGTTGTGTTTCCTGCGTCATGAACTGAATTTTGATAATTATTTAAAGAAATTCAGCATTTTAGTAGCTAAAACATTACACGATTAAAGCGCAGAAACTGCAGAATTTACGAATCGTTACTGGTAATCTGGCCGTTAATTATTAAAATAAAGAGGAATGATAGGGATACAGGGATGTGTGCACTGCAGCGCCATTCTGGCGTTTTCTGGGTGACTAAAAATGTAACTAGAATACCAGTGAAGACAGCAGAATCGGCTGCCTTCAGATTACGAGAGATGCAACCGACGCTTTTAGAAAAGAAGTTTATGAGTTCGGAGATAGTAAAAGTAACATTCAGATAGGAATGAAGAGGAGTGTGCACGTAGTCTGACCACAATGTAGAGAGGGGAACGCCATTTTGTGTGGCGTAAATGTAAATTTGTGATGCACTGCTCGTGATTTTCTATCCCTCTCTGACCTCGATATTCAGTTGTTTCACACTGAATTTTTTAGAGGGCTAATAGACAATAGACAGTCAATTTCACTCCACACGGAGGCATAAACATTAGCTATTACAGTTCTTTAAATACGAGTATATACTATATTAGGTACGGCTACTGAATCACATCTACAGAAGCCTAAATTTTATTCAATGAGTAGGTCTAATATTTATTAACGAGTTCTTTCCACATAATTTCACTTATGCTCCACGGAAAGCAAAGATATACAAGGACAAAAATAACACCGTCCAGTGTGACTATTTAAGTTTTATCACTTGAAAACTCATCACCCTTACATGTTTCGATCCCTACGGATCATCTTCAGAGGGCATCAATACTTTTTCCGGAAATTACTATTACAATAGGTGTTAAATTATATACATACACATATAATGTCTGAAATACACAATGTACACAATGTTCAACTTTTCACAGTCACAGCAGCCTTTCTGGTATTAAAACTTTTAAAGTTTCTTAAAAACTTTGTTGTTTAAGATTAAAATTTATAAACCATGCAGGCTCGTGTCAATTCTCATATTGTCTTTCTTGGAGGTAGCTGATCCTGTGCCGCCTGTCTATCTTGAGAAAGGAGATTTTGCAAATATACTCGTATTATGGGTATAATATTAATTTCAGCGACCCTAATGTATATGTATATATATATATATATATATATATATATATTAAGGATTTTGTCCTACCTTAGTATTGTCCATGTTTATTCGTGGCTTGCTGTGTTGTTTACACTGTTCTAGAGTCTGCTGTGCCGTGTAATTTATACTTCCTGTATCTGTGACGTTGATGTTGGCGTGCTCTGATGTATCATAAGGTCGAACATGTTACGTTGGCTATTACTTTCTTTTGTGTGTTTTTCTTCTTCTATCAATTTATTGAACTTATTAAAACGATATATATGGAAGTCCTCTTTTATATTCATGATACCTCCTTTTTTGGCTTTTTAAATCATTTCCATGATTACTGTCATCGGCCCGTACTGATATTGTTTATTTAGTATGTGTTGGGCGAATGCTGAAGCGTCTTTGTTTAGTCTTATGTTTCTTATGTGTTCTTTGTATCTTTTTGTTATATTTCTACCAGTCTGGCCGATGTATACTTTCTGGCAGCTTTGGCATGTTATTTTGTATATCCCACTTTGTTCGTATGGGTTTATTTATCGTTTTTCATTTGTTAGTTTACCTATAGTGCGAGTTGTTTTGAAGGCTATATTTATGTTAGTGTTTTTGAATAGTTTTGTGATTTTTCTTATGTTATTTCCTGTATAAGTGACCCATTTTTGTTCTCTTTCGTCTTTATTATCCGTACGAAAAAGAACAAAAATGGGTCACTTATACTTATCCAATGACCTCATCGGGACTTGAACCGGCGATCTTCCGGCTTGTAGCATAGTGCCTCAAACAACTACGCTGCCGCGTGAGGTGGAGGCAATATTCAGTCTAATTTCCTAAGTAGCTAAAATTCATCACCCACCATAAATTATTTATGCTGCAAGATGTATGCGTTACCTTGGACGGAGCGTCGTTCGCTAGTGATGCAACTATAATGACATGTTTTGGGCGACGGAGAATGGGCATTGGGAGCGGGAGTTGACCTCGAGCAGCTGCAGCTGTGAGAGACACCTCGCACAGTTTGTGTCCGACGGCGAAATGGCAGACAGCAACCGTGAGGCAGGGCGCCAGGTACATGAGGCCGAGATGACAGACGTTAAATGATGTACGCCATATCGGAGAGGCCCACGTCTCCTCGCACTGTCCCCCAGTCCCAGCAAAGTTGACGACGACGACAGGCGACGAAGTGAGTGCCGCCCCGCCCCACACGAAAACCATTGTGATTATCATGGCGTGTCTTCGGGGACGCAGTTGGGAGAAGGCTCGAGGCTGCTTCACGGAGGCATACCGGTCCACTGAGAGAGCGCTGAGCGACAGCAGACTTGCGGTCACTGGGAGAATCTGCGAAGAGGCAGAGGCGATTGTCATATCTGCATTATTTGCACAGTGATGGCGACTGTTTTCTTGGTTTGCTTAACGAAGCACATCTAACCTTCACTCGTATTACGCGATTTTAAGGAATGTAATTAAAAGGCTTAATTATTCATGGAGTTGAGCCCTTCTTGAGGAGAAGCCAATTCTGCAGCTACTCAAGAATTTCATAGCATTTTATGGAACCCGAAGGTTCATTACCGTGTTCACAAGAGCCATCCACTGGTCCCTATCCTGAGCCAGACCAATCAAATCCATACCATCTTATCCTATATCTCTAAGATCAAATTTAATTGTCCACCCACCTACGCGTTGGTCTTCCCAGTGGTCTCTTTCCTTTTGGCTTTCCCACAAATATCCTATATGAATTCGTCTCTCTGGTCGTACTACATGCCCTGTCCACCTCATCCTCCTTGACTTGATCATTGTAATTATACTTGGAGAAGAGTACAAGTTACAATTAAAAGGTTAATTGAACTTTTACGTAAACTTATATTTTCTGTATTTTTTGACAGATTTCATTTGAATCTGATAGGATGCTCTTCTATTATGAATGCTGACAGGTGTAAGTTTAACGTGAAGGTAATGGCAAAGGTGTCCCCGTGCTTAAGTAATTAAGCACCACGCTACGAAGACATCGGGAAATGGAGGTATAGATTCATCATTTTGACTTCGGCACTGGATGGAGTAGTGGAGCTTCACGCCCCGGCCGCTTTACACCTAGGGAAAAGGCCCAATGTACCCTCTGGACACGAGACTGAGCGGGCTTCAAAGCAGGTCTGAACACGGAGAAGAGAAAAATCACTTTTCCCCGCCGGGAATCGAACCGCTGCCGTCTAACATGTAACCCGCCGCTATATCGACTGAACTTATTTTAATTATACTTTAGGGTTAATATACTTAAGAACATAAATTGAAATTTAAGTAGATATTCTGAGTTTCTGATAAAATATGATTAAAATACTATTTGATTAAACTCTCTATAGGCCACCTGCATTTATTTTATGCTCCTAGGACCACGTACATTTAATTCACTTTCATTCATTTAAGGCCCTGTGTCTAGAGGGCACACAGACGCCATGCATATGCGCAGTGTCTCTTTTTATTGTCATGTCAAGCATGTAGAAATTAACATACATGGAAACTGTGCAGTTGCACAGTATAAAAGCCAGATGCAGTTTCCCGTGTATGTCAATCCACGTGCTCAAAGGGACCGTATAATGGATGTCCAGCGTGTGGAAGTGCCCCACTGCGTCCTGCAGGATATGCTCACTGACTAGAAATCAGTGTCTTGCCAGTGAGAGGGAGAATGGTGCGCTGTATCTTTACTGTATACAGATACCAAGGTCTGTAGTGCATATCTGAACCCTTCTCTTCCTTCCATCTTGCATGTGCTCCCGTCAGCAATAAATTTTGATGAGGACATTTGGCAATTGCAATTTATACAAAATGGAAGTACTGCCTCGTTGCTCAAACCTACAGAGATATTGATGTAATTACCTGAAATGGGTTTTCGCTGCAGACTACAATAGGGATACTATGAGCAACAACGCTTCTGCTAGCAATGGGCTTTATACTCAAGAATGGAAACAATGAATTGAATGGAGAATAAACAGGAAACGGCACAAATTGTAGAAAATGTATATATCACGCGCGAGCGCACTCACGCACATACTAACGCACACGCACACATGTACACACATATACATGGCTGAAATTCAAAATCAAAACTTCCGATATCAAGCGTCTGCATGAAGTTGATATAATATTATAAACGACATAAGACGCCAAGCCGCGAAGGAGTGGCAAGGAGCGGAGGTAAACATTACTAATTTTTCATTTCTTGGTTATACTGAGGCGAATATTCTACTGCACATCCTAGCCGCTTTCACGTCGAAGGTAAATTTCTATTATCCACTGCGCAGGATCCTAATCGAGCCACACGTTCATACAGAACGTGTTCGCAAGAAGAGAAACCCATTCTTGTTCCGAAATGCAAACGTCATTTTGTTGAGCAATGCCGGTTCCGTACGAAGACCTTATGACAATGGCTACCGTTTCAGAGCACATTTATTAAAGCAAAAACAGCTGTGTTTGTACCTGCACCCCAATAACTTTCAAATCAATGAACTTCATAAAACTCAACAGAAACACAAAGTCAATAAAGGTCACGTAAGTACTGTATCACGTTACCTTTACCTTGCGCGTCGGAAATAGTAAACTAAAGACACATATGGACCTTTTAGGTGAGGCAGAAGTAGTGTCAATCGATCTCGGATCAAATTCTAGGCCGACAGATATTAAGAAACGCAGAACCAAACGTTTTAGCGTCATGTTCCCTAAAAAAAAAAAAACAAAGCAAGATTTCGGAAGCTGCTCCTTAATTTTCCAATCTCAAATATGGAAATAAACTTTGGATATTATAAGCGTAGCTTTGACGGAACAATTGTTTATCTCTGGAATATTCTTGAGGCAAGTGGTTCAAATTTTATCGAAAGATCCGACTGTACTAACTCAATTTTTTCGTGGTTCTTCACTGTACATTAAAAGACCAATGCTGTTTACACTTCATTCAACATGCTTTAAATTTATAGTGTAACACTGCCTTCATAGTTCTTTAGATGCTGCTCTCTCTTCATGATTAATGACAATTAAATTGTCCCTCATACTTAGCGAAGAACACATACTGAGGGCGACTGGAACAAGGTGCTGCAGATAAGATTTCGAAGCAGAGAAAGACAAAGAAACAGGACTGAAACATTTGAAATGCGCATAATATGGAGATTCATGACCTGTATTCTTCATCAAATGTTAGTAGGTTGATAAAATCCATGAGAATGAAGCACATAACACGAAAGGTATTGATGAGAAACGCATGATAAATTTGAGCCGGAAAGACTGACGGATAGAGATCACTTAGAAGACCTAGGCGTTGATCGAATGGTAATATTAAAATAGATCTTAAACAACTGGAAATGGTAAATCAATATATGACTAGGAGGGGACAGAAATTTGGGATTTAACAGTGAATTTTTAACAATTATTCATAGGAGATTAAATAGGCGGAAATATTATTCAAGGAAACATAAGTCAAATGCTGGAAGTTAATAGGGAGAAGTACTTAATTTTCTGTAATGAAATAGGCATGGATTTAACTAAAAGTTCATTTAATTCTTTCTTGAAAGCAGCAATGAAAGTGGTGGGAGAGCTGCAAAAGGAAATGAAATACATCATAATAAGAGAGGATGTGACAAAGGGCGTCCTCGGAAAGAATTTATGTCCATATGATTAAAAGTAACCTGCCAACAAAACAGAATGCGGATGGTCTAGGCGGCAGAATACGTGTTTTTTTTAATCATAAGTTTCACAACTTGAATAAAATTACTGAAGAACTAAGCTGAAGGGGAATCAGCAAGTTCTGAAAACCCTACAGTAAGAAAAGCGACAAAAACATTTAAAAGAATGTGATGTATAGAGAACAATGCAAAAAGTTTCGTATCTGTTCGATGGTAAGATGAATAGGAGAGGAAAGAGAATCCAAACTTAGGAGAAGCAATAATTCCCTGGGTGGAAGTTATGAGGCGTAAGGGAAATGGAATTTGAACAAAAAATGAAAACGGGACGGAATGGAAACAAATATAATAGTGTGAAAAATGTAGGACGCGAGGAAATGTAGCGAAATGGAAGACCCCAGGTAAAGTTTCTACATTAGATTACTGGTTACAATTTTTTATTTAAAAAAGGGAACCCGACAACTGGGTTATAGTCCCATTAAAAATGGCATAGGCTCAATACGTCAAGTTGAAAGTATGTGTAATCATTTATTCCATTATTACTCCCATTAAGTTATTAATATTGCTGTGGAAAACGAGTTGCGTAGCTCCTCTTTACGTACACTCCTCCACTGCATGGAGTCTTTCTTTTCTTAAGCCTAAAATTCCTCCCAAATTACCGACACATCCTTCGACGCAATCAATGCAGGGAGATTTACTCGAGCGGAAAGCAAGCAAAATGATAATTTTACATATTTTAGTTTCAAGATATTGGAAAACAGAACAGAAAATATTCTGCATTAATAGTACTAATCATTACACAAATTTAAGTTACTCTTAATATAATTATAAATAAGTTTTATATCTTTTACCATGACTTCAAAATCTTTAAACCTTTGTCACATTTCCGAAGGATTTATCAATATTTAATAAACTTCCGTCCCATATTTTAATCTAGCGAAATTACGTAAGGATGGTGATGCTGATAAAAAGAAAATGAAAAAGGAAGCAGGCTACAGACTGTAATCCGATTTATTCTTTTGATAACTCAGGTTTCTGCCTATTAATTCTGCCAGTAGTGAAACACATTCGGTATTTCTAATATCTGACATTAACTGGTTTCTTCAACTACGAGAATTGCAGGCTTATAACTTGGAAATATGTCCCGTATTTTGTAGAGTGGGACCAGATCCATATTCATTACATAGCATGGAAACAGGGAGCAGATATCGACGCGAAAGCACCTTGCGCATCCCTGCATGCGTCTGAATTATAGAGGCTAAGTTTTTCAAACGGTCTGTATCAGACGGCCATATATTGGTTATACATGTATGTGCTATTCGTTCAATTTATTTAATCCAGATCATTTGTAATCTGATTAAAATTTTAATTGAGTTATGTAACTAGATTAAACTATGCATTTGTTTTATTTTTTCAACTATTACAGTCACTATTAATTTCTTCTTTACCGGAAGTCGGACGGCAGCAATTGAGAGCGCTTAGTTGTGTGCTGTACAGTACCTGCTGCTGCTGACATTCTGTGATGAAACATGTCAGTCAAACCATGCATATGTAGGACCCATTACGTGTAAGTATTTACGTAACAGGGATGTCAAGGAGTAGATGCACGTTATGCTTCGTGTTTGGAACGTTTGGGAATCGAATGACAAGGCCAGTTATTCTAACAACATTTTGGTGATTTTCAATGCGATTTGCAGATATAAATATTAAGATCGTTACTGAAGAGAAGGGCCAGCTCTGTGTCAGCTAACAACCTACCCATATTATGATTTTTCCATAAGTTTAGTAGAATCCATCTGCTGATGGATTATGTAATTAGGAAATGGATAAGAAAAGAATCTACTAATAGTTAATTAAATAACAAATTAGAGTAACTACCAATATATATATATATATATATATATATATATATA
>NW_019737087.1:1379705-1397622 GCF_002891405.2 Cryptotermes secundus | reverse complement strand
GTTTCTAGTGGAGCACAACGTGGTAAAATATATATATATATATATATATATATATGTGTGTGTGTGTGTGTGTGTGTGTGTGGGTTTGGCTGAATAATTAATTAGATGAATAATTAAAAAAGAAATATCGAAACAAGAAAATAAAGTGATAGAGTGACTATAAGCGGGGTTTGATTTGGTAACTGGATTTATTGATCTCTTACACATCTTAACTATAAGTACTACCTATAGCGCTCTCGCTAATTCACACACTCTGCAGTTCACTACAGCACTTACCGTCTTCTCAGTCTGCTGCCTTCACTAGTGGACATTCTCTGCTCCCAAGCTCACGTCCTCGCAGGCTGGCGGCCATCTCATATCAATCTCCTATTTTTCTAACTGCTGTCTCAAGCCTGCCGTGTAATGGTAGCTGATCCTCGTTATACAGTCTCAGCACGTACCGCAGAGAAAACGCCTATTTTGACGCTACAACTCACGTAGAGTTTTGGTCTTCTCAACCACACCTTTCCATTTGGTCCTGTCCTGGACTGCTATCTTCCAATTTTCTACATTCCTTCTTCCTCCTCGGTCTGCCCACTGGTCTTGTACTTAATGGTTTCCACGAGTACATGCTTTTAACTGATCTGTTGGTGGGCATTAGCTCTACGTGACCAAGCCATGAGAGTCTTTGTGCACGTATAAAATTTATTATATTTCTATATTTGATTAACAGATTTAATTCTTGATTTGTTTTCATTCACCAGCTACCATTTTCTTTACTTGGACCAAAAATTTTTCTTAGAATTTTCCTCTCAAAATTTCTTGGATCCAAAATACCTTGTCCTGACATATTTTGGGTATAGACACTTCACTAACGCTTTAAACAAGAGATGAATATTTTATATTCTTTTATTACAATTTCAAGTTCTTAGATAAGATGCACGAAGGTAACTCACTCTGAATGGGATTTTATGTAAACGTTCTCTTTAGAAAATTAATATTATTAAGAAAATTTAGATATTAATTCATTAGTAAACTTACAGTTCTACATCACTTGCAGTAACGGAACAACGTATGGAAAAATAAACAAACTATATATTTAAGACAGATAAAGAACAGGTAGATTCTACCTGGATTCTCCACGTTTGTGGAGCACACACAGAATTATTGGGTTTTTGGACTTTTTCCATCATCCGGAATTCTAGGTAACAGAGGACACTGTAGTTCCATTTTTTTCCTGTGGCGCTACAGCCCCAATTTGGGCCTAGGCCTACCTTCATGAAACTCTCCGTTCACTTCGGTTTTCTAGATCTTACACATTCGGTAGGACCCCTTGGGCGAGTGATCAGATCGTCGCAAGGCCTCTACCTGTAGACAAACACAGAAAAACGCACTTAAACATCCATGTCCTGAGTGGGATTCGAACCCACGATCTCGATTTCCGAGCGAGCGAAGACAGTGCATGCCTTAGACCGCTCGGCTACCGTGACCCGCCTAGTTCCTTTACCTCTAATAATTACTCTATTACCTAGAGTGTCCTCTATTATCTAGAATTCCGGACGATGGAAAAAGTCCAAACCCAGTAATAAAGCATAGGGCTTGATGAAACGTAATTAGGAACTAAGAAGTGACTATTTTCAATGCTAAAATATTAACAACATATAGAGAAAAAAACTCATGTTAGATGATTCAGTCACCTACATTAGTTATCTAATAGTTGCGTGTAGTTTATATGTCCAGTTCCTCATTCAAAGCCGACTTTGGAGGAGGCAGTTGTCCAGACCCAATAATCCTCTCCTGTAAGGCCTGCCGGCAGTGTCCTTTTAGCTGGACTGGTACGATGGGGCGCCTCAGTGGCAAGGAACAAGGGATTCTTGGCCTCAACTCCCCCTCAAGGCAAACGATTCTACATAAGCCCTCCTCCTCTTCCTCCTCCTCCTCCTCCTCCTTCTCATCGTCATTATCGTCATCATCATCATCATCATCATCATCGCTACTGTCCTCGATCTTTAGCTTCCGCTGGTCCCGTTTTGAATATAATTGTTTGGTTGACATTATAATTGGCAAAACAATCATCATTATGACCTTATAACTGCAAAAACGAGAGACTCTGGAACTTC
The DNA here is from genome assembly GCF_002891405.2 of Cryptotermes secundus. NCBI lineage: Eukaryota > Metazoa > Arthropoda > Insecta > Blattodea > Kalotermitidae > Cryptotermes > Cryptotermes secundus. The sequence goes on along the minus strand of NW_019737087.1, from coordinate 1,395,523 downwards.
AGTAATGAACACATGCATTGTTTTAAATCCTCGATAACAAATTACAGAATATCGGCAAAATATTTGTGCTGCAGGGCTTAATGTTCAGTTTTAACAGTAGAGTTTGACTGTTTAATGTATACATGGATTCAGTAATTCGTTTCTTGTTTAATTTAAAGTTATAAAGATCCAGATAAAATGATTTATGGAACAAATTACTGTAAATTATTGTGTTTGTATATGTATGTTTGCATATATATTTTTTTTTAATTTGTACTTCAGTGCAAAATAATGGTCAGCTTAAACCTGTCTGATTTTCCTCAGCCGTCCCTGTAGGACATAGCAATTCCTGAATTATTCTTAATAATTCGTTATTCATAATATTTAATTAAATACTTTATGCATCTGATATTATATAGTTAAATAAGTTTTGTAGGCTATTCAATGAAAGCAACTGCAATATTATTTGGCACTGAATGCGACAGAAGAATGAGAAGAAGAGACAGTCAGAAAATAAAACGTGGGGAAATCGCAGAAGCCTATGGTACTGGCCTGGAAGGGCTGAGCAAGATCATGCGAATCCTCAGACATTATAACAATCCTTATAATGCATTATGCTATTGTGTAACTTTCTCAATACATACTTTAATTCAGCTTTAACATTTTACACATCTGTGTCAGGAATTTCGTAACAACTCAATGTTATGGTACGAGCTGCAGTAGCATGGAACTATTATAAACCTCCTTCAACAGAGTGAGGGTGTAGCCTGAAAGGAATTTATAATTCATCGATTAGCAGAATAAAATTACGCCCAGTTTAGATTATATTGGAATGCTCCGTGTTTATGTTGGTACTATACAGCAGTCCCTTATATTTCATATTTTCAGTATTGGTTTATTTGCTGTTAGGTCCTTATTAGTATGCAGTTAATTTTATCTGCTTCGATTTTAATATCTGTAATCGTTAGGTCTATGTTTATGTCTATTTTTGGCTTATCTCTGATTTTATATATTGATTAACGATGTTCTGTTATTGGTTTTATAGTATATAATTGTCCTTTTAGAACGTGACTTGGTGGTTTCAGCTTCTATTTTCGTGGGACTCTGGTTTTATGGACTTTGGCCTTCACACTATATGTGATACAGCTGAAAGGTCTCGTGCATGTGGCATTTTAAATTATTGCCTTATCTCCCGCAGATGATTTATGTTGTGTTTGGTGTATATAGCCTATCTTGTGTTGGTTCTGGAGTCAGGAGTTAGGGACAAGCCCTATCGATTGGACCCAACAGGGTAAGCTGAGGACGGAGACGAAGTCCAGACTCCGAAAATATGAGAGTGGATAATGTCCAAAAAGTAAATCACTGAATTGCATAAGTCATTTGGGACGAAGAGACCCTGATGATATAGAAAGAAAGATACTACGGAACATTGGTATTAATCTACAAGGCTACACGTTACATAACCTGGAATACCACAACATGAATGCACATCGCTGTGAAAACTTTAAGTATTTTAACATGAAACAAAATCGAAATATTTGGCAGTGGAAATTACTGATATATACGGATGTATACCAACATACAGGAAATGTAATTATTAATTAGTATGTCCTGTATAACATCACACGAAAAGAAAATCTTAAAACGGAGGTCGCTGTAAATTCCTCACAGAACTTCTTTCATTTTATCTGTATAATAAGTACATACACAAAATATTCAGGGAAGTAACTCGAATAACATGATACTAAAATGTTCATTGGGGGTCATACGGTGGTCGGTTGAGGCAATATGCTACAAGCCGGGAGGTCGCGGGTTCGAGTCCCGATGAGGTTGATTCTTTGTTTTCAATTTCCCTAATCATGTCAGCCGCACTATGGTCCTGGGGTCGACTCAGCCTCTAACATAAATGAGTACCAGGAATCTTCCTGGGGTGTAAACGGTGGCCGGCGCGTAAGGCTGACAACCTTACCGTCACCTGTGAGCAGATTGTCTATAAAATGTGGGAGCCTCGATGTCTCACAACCCTATGGGCGTCCACGGCCTGTTACAGGGATAGCTTTACCTTTAAAATGTTCATTAAGAAGACCGACACTGTATTTGGTTAAGCCCCTTCCTTTTGGAAAAGCTTTTGCAAAACGACCAGTTTTAAGACATTTTCTTCCAGCGTGTACGCCATCCTATCAAAGAGTGATTCAAGAACTTACCACTGGGGACGACGACAGATTCTCTCAAGCCCATCCGTGCAGACTGCCAACAAAACTACTTCTTTGCAATGAGGTTTAGTCAACGTTTGCAATTCAAACTGAAGTGTACTTTTTATTGACCCTGCGTAATGACAGACACTTGAGTTACAAGAGACTATGTCCTATATTATTGTTTGCAGTTTGTAGTATCGGCACTACATAGCGTCAATAACAAAACGATTAAGGAATACAGAGGAGTTGGTGGAATGAAAATTTGCAGGGCAAATCGAAATATACGGAGAAAATTTGGCCAAATGCCACTTAGTCCACCTTAAATCCCACATGTCCTGAAATGGTATGAACTCAAGCCGCGGCCTTCGGAAGCCGACTCCTAACCGCCTGAACTATAGAAAGTCAATACTTTGTAAATGTGCCAAGTTGGTTTAAACTGAGAATATTTAGTACAATTATTAATTTTTGGATATTATATCGTCCTGTTTATATTATATGCATTTATTTACCAGAAGATTGCAATATTACATGCCGATACACATAATGGATGTTAGTTTTTTTATTGCTAGTGGGGTGGGACTAGGTCCCTTGTACTGAGGCCACTTCTGGCCTATTGTACCACCACAAGATGATAGGTGAGGGTGATTGTGGAGCAATTGGTGGAATGAAAATTGACAGGGAAACCGATGTAATTGAGCTACTTTAATAGTGTTCAATGACTGATGAACAGCCGAGTACCTTGATAACACTGATAAACATTTTATTTTGTGCAATGCTGAACATGAGTAGCTTAAGCGTCAAGAAGTGGCGTTAACGATATCCCTTCTGTAATAATGTCACACGATAAAGATACATAAGAAAGTATAAACAGTTTTAAAAGCGATGTACTCGTATCTCGTTCACAGCACTGGGGGTAGTTGAGCACAAGACCCATAAATTCTGTAGTTCATTTTAATAATTTATGTGCTTTCGTTCACAGCAGTCACATCAGACACCGTCTAGGCCAGTGGAAGACTAGGACTGTTGGTTCATATTCCTCTTGGGCCTTAGTTACTAAATACTCTGTTCACTTTTCTTGAGTTCTTGCAAAATACGTAAATATAAAAGAGTTACTTCTGATGGAAGTTACCAAAATCAATCTGATACCTTCACGACAGGTTATTTAATCTGAAATCAATGGAAAGACATAACAGAAAACAACACTGAGACACACGCACAGATACCTTTGACCTGCCAGCATAATGCTTAAAAGACCCTAAGTTACAGATAGGTCAAATTTTATAACACTGAGCATTGATGCTACTGATTTGTATTTGGGAGGCACATAGTCGATAGTCTGCTGACGAAAGTAACTGTCTATTCTGAAGCCTTCGTGAGTTTCATCGGTTCTTTCACATTAGTATCAGTAAATAAGACAAAATAATTTACTTCACCACTCACCATAAGGAAATCAATCTCGCTTTGTTGTAATAACAATTATAACTGTTATGGAAATACCTAAAATCAAATAGGTAAACCTCCTTAATTTGTCTGTTATCTTCTAATTAACTCACCTCTTCCACAGAGGAGAAGAGTTCCGTTTTCCTGTCAGCAGAAAAGTGAGGTTAAAAACGGGCCAAATATTGCTCCTCTTCGATCATCAGAAATGCAGATCTAAACTTCACTTTATCGTCAACACTATATCAATTGGCTTTTGGGCGTCTCTCCGGTATAGTGGCACGGCCTGAGAGTTTTGATAGGTGAAGTGTATTTATGCAAGATATTATTGAAATACTACAAAAACATCCGTTCTTCTTTTGTTTTCTTTCCTCGCTAAAATCAAAATATCGTAGCCAGGACGTTAAGGGAAAAATAACACATAGCTACATGTTCATGGTTAATTTAGGTCTGGTCATCACACATTAGAAAAATGTCAAATGAACGCGTCCCTATCCTTGGTACTGGGGCTACGCTAAAAAATGTTATCGCATATTCTAATGCAACACTACAGCCATCAGCCCAAGCAGTCGGTGATTTAAACGCCACCATATGGACCGTAGCTATATCCCATTGTTGCCACGATCCTGTTGTTGCTGTGATGCTATTTTTATGATGCCAGTCTTATCACGATCGTATTGTTGTCATTGTCTCATTGTCTTCACAATATTCTTAATATCACGATCCTATTTTTGTAATGATTTCACTGCCACGATCACAATGCATTTCCTAGACCGAAAGTAACGAGGGAAGAAGTTGGCGTGGACTCGAAGCATATGCAAGTAGCAGCAAAATTAATATAAAATATGATACTATCTCTGCAACAGGGCTTTATGAGAAGTCGAGATTCCCACATCTTACAAACAATCGGCTCACAGATGGCGGTAATGTTGTCAGCCTTACGCGCCGGCCGCCCTTTATCCCCCCCCCCCCCAGGAACATTCCTGGTGCTCATTTCTGTTGGAGGCTGAGTCGAACCCAGGGCCACAGTGAGGCTGGAAGAATTAGGTCAGTTTAAAAATCAAATGACTTCATCAGGAATCGAACCCACCACATCCCGGTTGTAGCATAGTGCCTGTTTGTTTCGAACTGTAAGTTCAGGAAACACTGTCATTTTGTGTGGATACAAATTCAAAGACAGTGGTTCATGCAAAATGGAGCCAGGTCGCACACAGCGAATGTTGTTTTTGACACCCTGCATGAAACTTTCGACTCACTTGTCATCTCAAACCGATATCCTGATCGTTTGGCATGTGGACAGAACTGGCCCCCAAATAATCCTGATTTATACCCATGTGTATACTTGCTTTGGGGATTCCTTAAGGTAAAGATTTTTACCATAAAAGCAGACAAAGTAATGGAATTGAGAGCACTAATCATTTAGGCCTGGAACAAGATAACTGAGGATATGTGCCGTCCAGTACTCAACATCACAATTCGTGTTCAAGAAGTTGCCAAACGTAGTGGTGGTCATACTGAACGCTTGATTCACAGAGGACGAATCTGCATGCACTGGTCTTCTTTTTTTTAATTTGCTTAGTGGGGGGTGGAGTCCAGCTGGGTCCACTCGGCACGGAGGCCACTGATTGGCCTATTCTATCTGCCCCGGGTGACTGTGATGATGGAGAATTTAGTGGAATGAAGATTGGCAGGGGAAACCGAAGTACTCGGAGAAAACCCGACCCAGCGCCACTTTGTCCACCACATACAGTGGTCTTTCTTTCTGTATGCTAGTTTCTAATATTGCAATTGAAATAAAGATTTTATTACTAGATTAAATACAGGATCACTTCGTGCGCCACTCTGTATTTTCGACGGTCCTTTCCAAGAAGAGCCTTTTCTGACTTTACTTTTTTTCTCTACGACACGCCGTTTGGCAGAAGTGCGGTTGGCCGGACGGACCATTCCATTCTTTGCACGATCCTAGTGTTGTTACTCTCATACTATTGTCACCGTGTGCAACTGTCTGGAATCCCCAGGGAGGTCCTCTATCGTCATGCCGAATACATAACAGGTGCAACAGTTTGGAAATATATACATATATATAAGAAACAAACACAGAGTCTTCTTTATACAGAGAGGAATTCTTTATTCCTTTCAGTTTAATCTACAGGATGTTTTCACTGTGAGGTAGCCCCATTTTTTTTATTATTCTTAGTGTGGTGAGACTGAGTCCACTTGGTGCTGCGGTTACTACTGGCCTATTGCAGCAGCCCCAAATGAGAGATGATGATCTTGAAACAATTGATGGAATGAATATTAGCAGGGGAAACCTTAGTACTCAGACAAAACTTGTCCCAGTGCCATTTTGTCCGCCACAAATCCTGCATGACCTGACCCGGGCTCGAACCCAGGCCGCCGCGTTAGGAATCTGCGACTAATTGCCTGAGCTATCATATCCCAGGCCACGGGTTAATTATAAATCACGCAGTAATTACTACATGAATAGGAGACATGACAGTAGTGTGTAATTCGCAATATTGACAGGGTGCCGCCTGCCTGCCCGTTTCGAGCCAGCCCTTTCAGTCTGCGATTTCACGTGCGTGTAGCTGAGCAATGTACGTGATTGAGGAGCATCTTCTTCTCGTAGCTTGTATCTGGTCACGGTGATCGTTAGAATGTTGGTAGGAGGACTTCAGAAGCGATTTCGGTACTGTAGTAACATTAGAGTTGGTTATGCAGATGGCGGTCAGAAAATTTCAGACTAAAGAAAGCGGGCAGACTCAACACGGAAGAGATCGGATTGCAATGACCGGTAACACGATGCAGGACGTTCGGGTTGGGACTCGTGGCTTCACCTGCTGCAGGAGACTCACATGTCTATTCGTCGCGTGAAAGGAGAGAAAAGATTCGCTATTATAGCTCTACTTTCTCCAGGACCTCCAAGCTCCTGACATGTAGAAGAGAGTTGCCTACTGCCAGTGGTTTCAAAAGCTTGTTGCTGAAACCCTTACATTTTGAAAATGCCGTGGGTTTAAGACGAAGATTCATTTCACTTCCGGGTTACATGATTTCACAAAATATATTTTCTTTTGCTGCAAATCCTTATACCATTCACGAAGTGTCCTTTCATCCACTGACAGCGTCTGTCACGTACCCACATAATTTGCCCAATTTCTGCCCCACGGCGCTCACCACCGATGTATATCTTCATATTTCCAAGAATCTGTGAACCAGATGGACGAGCAGGAGCTGACACTCGGTTATTTTCAACGCGATAAGGCGATGTGTTACATGTCTTATCGATCCTTATAAGAAATCGGCATTATCTCTGAAGACAGAATTATCTCCAAAAAAATCTGACTGTCCCGGTCTCTAGACATCGTAAAGCTATCCTTGTAACAGGTCGTGGAGGCCTATAAGGTTGTGAGACTTTGAGGCTCTCACATTTTCTAGACAATCGGCGGTGAGGTTGTCAGCCTTACGCGCCGGCCGCCCTTTTCCCCTCACGAAGATTCCTGGTACTCATTTCTGTTAGAAGCTGAGTCGACCCCAGGGCCATAGTGCGGATGGAAGGATTAGGTCAATCCCTAGACATGACTCCACCGCATTTGTTCCCGTGGAAACTGCTGAAAGACAGGGTGTTTACAACAAACCTCGCTGTACTGACGACCTGGAAAGGAATATTACTAATGCAATTGCTACTATCCTTCCTGCAAAGCGAGCTATAACACTGACGCGAATGGGGCGTTTTGCCAGCCTGTGTCTCCAGGCTTTATTTAAACCAGTTTCTGCATCTTCTGTAATAAATTACTTCGCCATCTGACGAGGTATATACTCGCCAAATTTTGCTTTCATCAATAAATTATTGCCTAATACAGGATATTAGCTCGCGGCCTCCTCCGAGTGAATCACCCTGTATATTTCGTTACACTGAACAGTGAGGCCGGAAGCTACATAAACCTAGCAGATGACGCACGGGATCGTCTGTCATTCTCCCATGCTAAGGATGTGACGTAATAAAACACAAATGAAAGGTTAAATCGATATTTTTTTAAGATCGTGAATGTCACATGCAGCGTTATTTAGATTAATGATATTTTTATTATATTCTGCTACGAAAACGAAACTTCATACTTTCTTCTGAAAGCATTCGATGTGATAACTCATTGCGTTACTAAGTTTTAATTATTTCACATCACACAATTACAATTGTTCCTTTTTATTACAGGTTTATCATTCTTTAAGTTTAGTTGTGCTCATGAAAATGCTTCATAACGCAAGAACGCAAGTTCCTTTTCTGTAAGGGTTTCCTCTTTTGTTCTATTGCTCTATTCTTGGGTTACTTTCTTCTTTTTGCTCCTTCCCTGCTCGTTATTCCTTCCTCCCCTTAGCACCGTCTTTTTGTTACGCTGTCACTGATTTAGTGTGAGGCAAGGTTAACGCACAAGCCTTCGCAGCAAGTAGTAGTTGGACAGAGCTGCGAGTAACATAGCGTACGCTCATTTGTGAGCAGCACGTCGCAGTGACTGACATCCTCTGCATATGGCTGTTACTGAAAGGGCCATAAAACCGAACACCATATCCATGAACTCACGGTATGCGCCAATATGGGCAGGGTAAAAAGGCCGGAATATTCGCCAGTGATCGCAACTCTGATACTTCAGCCATAAACGAGGAATCTTGGAGTAATACAAATGCGATGAAACGAAATTGAACTTTCACGTCCCCAAGGTTATTTATTGTCGTCCAGTTATAATAAGTGAACTGTTATTGCCGTTTCATGTGAAAGTAAATTTCTATGTGATCACGTGATACCAAAAATGAAAATGGGGTTTAAGTTGCAAAGGAAACCTGAAAAAGAATATTAGACAGGAATGAAGAGTGTAGTAGACATACAGCAATTTGGAATACACAATTTTCAACAATTAGAATGATCAAGTCAATGAGGATGAGGAGGACACGGCATGTAGCACGAATGGTGGAGAAGAGGAATGCATATGGGATATTGGTGGGAAAGTCAGAAGGAAAGAGACCACTCGGAAGACCAAGGCCTAGGTGGGCTGACAATATTAAAATGGATCTTAGAGAGATAGGATGGGATAGTATGGATTGGATTGATCTGGTTCAGGATAGAGACCAGTGGAAGACTCTTGTGAGCACGGTAATGAACCTTCGGGTTCCATAAAATGCTGGGAAATTCTTGAGTAGCTGCAGATTTGGCTTCTTCACAAGAAGGGCTCAGCTCCTTAAGTAAGTAAGTTATCGCTGAAGTTTTCAGTGGCTTGTGTCCTAGATGGTCGTTCAAGATAGACAAAAATTCGTCACTAGAAAAAATAGGTGCAAATACTATAATATATAGAGCGAAATCTAATTAACAGTGGGAGTATGACAATGGATTCAGTTGTCAAACTTTATCCAATGTACGTATAAGATTTTTATGTTTTCACAGAGGTGACTATGAAGAATGTCGTCTTCTGGGATGTGGAACCGTGTAGATATTGTGTAAACCGACGTTTCGGAGGAACGTATCTCCTCCATCTTCAGTGTATAAAAAATCCGCGATCGAGTAGCCAACGTTTTATACCCTGAAGATGGAGGCAATACGTTCCTCAGAAACGTCGGTTTACATAATATCTACAATGCGCCACATCCAAGAAGACGGCATTCTTCATTATCTAATGTGTTTCTTTAAAGGCTCTATGCACCAAATCGAAATATGTTTTAAATATTCTTAATGAGACTCATTTCGTGCTTTTCTTCCACTCATGCTGCCTAAATTTTATTTTTTTTGGGGGGGGGATTCTATTAAAATTCGTTTTGAGTGTCATATAAAGTNTTCTTCTACCCTGAAGATGGGGGCGATACGTTCCTCCGAAACGTCGGTTAACACCACATATACACGGTGCCAAATCCCAGAAGACTGCTTTCTTCATAGTCACCGCCGTGAAAGCCTCAAATCTTACATTAGAGACATGTTTACGTTTCTTTCAGTTTCGTTAAATACAGAAGCCACCCCCCCAAATATGTTAAAATGAAAGTTAATATTTACGTTAATCAATATTTCTTCCTGGCGATCTATTCACGAAGAACTTGATAAAGACTAAATATAGACTTTTAAAAATTAGGAATTATATTCAGTCGATAAAATTATAATTTAGTTCATATGCCATAAACCAAATTTAATACAGATTCGTTGATTAGACAGATGCGATAACTTATTTATATGGAGTGTGTGAAAAACGTATGCAATAGTAATAGAGTATGCAAACAACATAATTATTTTGTCATTAATGCGACCTTATTAGAGGGATTTGGAGTAAGAAAAATACAATTATAAACTAAGAGCAAAGCTAATGCAGTGATTCTCACCTGTAGGAAGGCTGTGAGCTTACAGGCGATGTGGCTTAGCATCCATACATTGTAGTAAGTGTTGGAGGCGGCTGCCAGGGGCCCACTGAGGGCGCACACCAGGAGATCAGACACACACACACTTAACATCAGGTTGTTCCTCATACGTGCTGTCTGCTGGGTGCACATGACCACGGCCACCATCGAGTTGCCAACAACACCGACCACTAACACGATTCCATAAAGCGAAACAAGAACCAGCAACTCTACGCCAAGCAATGGTTCCGCCTCAGTCGCCGTCACGTTCACCGGCGTCATAACGTCACACCATGGCGTCTCCGTCGATATCCTTCTGTCTGAAACGGAAATGAGCGTCGTCATTGCGTCACATGTGTAACTTTAGTAACAGGATGTGGAAACTTGTCTCTCGCTCTGAGGGAGAACATATTGATGTTAACTGAGGTGCATGTTTAGACATGGTGAAGAGGAAATAGAAGATGAATGGAGAAACTTTGATCTTAAAGATCCTCACAATGCTCCCATAAGTCACTGTGGAACAGATTGTTGGGGCGTGTATTGCGAAAGATTGAAATGACATACTTAAGACTAAAATATTGTGTCAATATTTTCGTTCGTAAACCCTATGGAAATAAAGGATTTGGGAAATACTGCCTTAGAAAATAATGTCGCGTATTGGGCGTATATCGCGACAAATAACTTCACGCCGTATTTTATATAGCGAATTTTTATTTCACATTTGCACTAACAATCACACAATTGACAGTTTTAGAACTACTGCTATCTGCAGTATCACAAATAGTACACTCCAAATGCCACAATACAACTGACCGGTTGCTGGCTAACTCGGAACTAACTCGGAGGTAGCTCGAGGACTAACTCGGAGGTAGCTCCAGGACTCACTCTGAATAGCCTTCGCTGTTCCTCATGTAGCCTCGATCGGACAATGCAGAAAACGGCCACGTAATAAGCACCCTTGTTGCCTGGCGCTGTGTTGCTAGCAACGCTACCGGTAGTAACCGCTGTTACTACCGTCGTCTCTCACAATCCTGGTTACCCGCGCTGCCTAGCAACCCGCGGTACCCTTGGTGACGTCATCGCTGTTGACTCAGGTTGCATAGCGACCAGGATGCTAGGACTCGGCTCACTTCCGCTTCGCTCGGCGCATCACGGCTGGCGGGGGCGGGAGGGGCGTCATCCATAGCTCAACATGTCACACTGCTCCCTCCTTAAGGCTGTTCGTCTCGAATAGCCTAACGGTGCACCCCCGTTCCTTTTCCGTCCCGTAGCTGTGCTTGCGGTGTCTCCTGTTGTTTCGGCTACTCTTCTTGCAGCTACTATTCTTCGTCCGTTACATCCGCTCCCCTCTTAAGACAAAGCTCGTCTCAAGCGGGTTCCTTTCAGCTCTCCAGAAGATCCAGATCAACATGTCACAATAACATAAATGGATAACAGAAGAAATGAAATATGTGAATAGGACCACGAACAAATTTCAGAGTTCGCATAAAATTAATTAATTTATTCCAGCTGATTTTCACCGAGACGATCAGAAAATTCACGTTTCACTTTTGGAAATCATGCTGAGCTACTAAAATTACGCATGCTTCTCCGAGCTACAAGCGCGAACCATTGTAATTTCCCTGATTAACAGTTGTCCCGTCCCATTCTACAATAATATTTCTGAGGTTCACACATTTTCCTGGACACCTTTTCCCTGGGAACACCTGCATCGCGTTTGTTAGGGTAAGAGAGGAGGTTCTACAGTCAAACAAGACTTATGTCAATATTTACTTTTTGGGAGAACAAACGGAAATATAAAATTTCGCAGACTGAAATTTAGTATATATTTTCTGAACGTATTTTTCATCAAGAATCTTATGTGAATTTACAATTAATATACGCTAATGTTAAACTTTTAAATCTTGTAAAGTTACTTCAATCATAAGAAGGAGTATTTAAGGACTTTAATCTCGTGTTCTGCAATTGTCCCGCTAAATATGACAGACATGAGTAATGCAGGGATCTAATTCATAACAAGAGGTACCCTTATGTGGTCACAGCCATGTAATTTATTTATTTATTTAATTGCGGTTCAGTGTGCTCCATAATTAATCAGGATAGGGACCAGTGGAGGGCTCCTGTGAACACGGTAATGAACCTTTGTGTTCCATAAAATGCTGGGAAATTCTTGAGTAGTTGTAGAATTGGCGGCTCCTCCAGAAAGGCTCAGCTCCCTGAGTGAGTGAGTGAGTGAGTGAGTGAGCGAATGAGTGAGTAAGTAAGTAAGTAAGTAAGTAAGTAAGTAAGTAAGTAAGTAAGTAAGTGGAAGGAAGCGCTCGTGACTTCCTTTAGAATACTATCCCGGTGATTTCAAGGACGGACTGAGAGGTCAATGACAATTTTCAGTCAGAATAGCTGGGCTGCCGGCCGAGAGGTCTGCATAAGAAGCGGAATTGCTATGACTTTGACGCAATGCTCGGTACTGCTGTGTTATGACATGGACTAAGGGGGAGTCACTTCACAGTGCTGAAGAAGAGATTTTGGTTAACAGCTAAAGCAAAAAATAAAAAAGCAAAAACGACATGATAAAGGATTTCTTCTTCATTGAGAATTTTAATTATTAAACCAGTAAAAATAAGACAGAGAAGAAATGGGGGAAATGAGATCATATTTATGGGGAAGAAATGATTAGGCACATAATGAAAATAAATATGTTTCTTGGCCATATTACAAGTGCGGTTGTATTGTATGGTTTGATCATACGTATTAATGTCGGGTCGGAAAACCACAAGAGAAAATTACTTCTTTGAATTTACCATACACACTTTCCGAAACAAACTCTTTTGGGTCTACTAGCAAAAGCTTTTGGGTTTGTAAACCATTTTCAGTGTCATAGTGGCTGACAAGCCGAAATGCCGTTGATAGTAAATTCAAAATAATTTGTTTCGATAGGCGTGTAGAGTAAATTCTAGAAATAAACCTTGATAATACACACCACGGACATGAATTCAACCAAGCTTAAGGGAAGAAGACAAACTATGAGACCAAGAACTAGATTAATGGGAAGTTGATGTTAAAATGAACCCTAGAGAAATAATGTGTGAGGTTGCAGATTAGACTACTAGAAAATGTCTACGAACAGAGCGAAAACACGAGAATCCTTCGAATTCTGTAGAAGCCGGGAAATTGTTGCCAATCCGACTGACTCTGAAATTACCAAGGAGGATACTGCACAATTTGGTTAATATTGTAATTGCGTAATGAGTGCCACGTCATCCTGTTACGTCACCGCTGTTGACTCGCCTTGCATAGTTACCAGGTTGCGGGGGCTCGGCTATCTTCGGCTCCGCTCGGCTCTCTTCGGCTCCGCTCGTGACGTCACCGCGCATAGCTGCCAGGTGATTACTCGCCTATTACGCGAGCGTTACGTTACCGCTGAGGGGTGGGAGGGGAGCGCTGACTCACCCGCCGCGTCACTGCTGGTGTGGGGGGGGGCCTCGGCTTTCCGCAACATGTCACAATATTATTAATAGCAATCAGACTGATATCTATATTGCATTAGACTTGTTTCACATCAGTCAACATTCAGACCATTCTTCGCAATTTACATTAAAAAGAAATTGAATTGTCTGTCTAACCCCTCCCCCAATTCACCCATGACAATGGAATAACATCTGTCTGCCCCCTTCACAAATATTCCTTCCTAGAGGCAACAAAATCCTGCTACATAGCCTATAGACTTACTCGCGGCTGACACTCGGCCAGTTTACACTGCTGCCATATCGCACCGGTCGGCTATGGAAATGGGAGAAATTGAGACCACGAGTGGGTAACAGCATTTCTTAATGTTTACCTAAAGCTTGTACTAAACGACGATTTCCTAGAGCCTATTTCGTAACTCACGAAGTTGAATTTGTAGCTAGCACATAAGTATCTACGCACAAAAAGGGTACAAATGACAGGTCATATCTGCCTTTCTCTTCTCTGTTTATAGATAATATTTTCCAGGGTCTTTAAACTGAGGTTCAATTTAAAATGTAGCCATGTTTCTGTAAATCATCATTAGACATAATTACAATTTTGTAATGTCACACAAATTTCAAATAAATTCGCGTAGCTACTTACTAACTGAAAGTACTTTCAAGATTCCTAACTGCCTGTCACGATTGCAAGGGTTACATAACATCGACTGAAGAGGGAAGACATTAATGAAGGGAAGTGATCGTCGTCTATTTCAATGTACTGCCTTGGCATTATTATTACTGGGTCACGCGGTCGCATAGTTGTTTGAAGCACTATGCTACAAGCCGCAAGGTCGCGGGTACGAGTCCCGATGGGGTCATTGATTTTTTTTTTCAATTGACCTAATCCTTTCAGCCGCACTATTGCCCTGAGGTCGACTCAGCCTCTAACAGAAAGAGTACCAGGAATTTTCCTGGGTGTAAAGGGCGGCCGGCGCGTAAGGCTGACAACCTTACTGCCATCTGTGAGCCAACTGTCCAGATAATGTGGGACCCTCAAGGTCTCACAACCCTATGGGCCTCCATGGCCTGTTACAGGGTCAATTTTACCTGACTATTATTATTATTATTGCTATTATTATTATCATTATTTTTTATTAATTTCGTTATTATTACTATTGTATGCTGCTCTACTTGAAACTCAGATTCTCACATTGTGGCTTTGTCTGTGTATGTTTGCTTCTGTATCTTATTCATGCTGTCTAATTAATATAGACTCTCATTTTTGTATTTTGTTTTTTAATTATTTTTGTGTTTTTCTCTATTCGTGCTAGCTTTGTAATTGGCCTCTGTGCTGTTAAGTTTGCACGTAAACAAAACATGAATTGAACTGAATTATTATTATTATTATTATTATTTTGTTTTCCTGCGTTATGGAAGTAAGCGGCAGTTGTTCCCATCTTTAAGAAAGGCAATAGTGTCTCAGTAAACAACTACAGACCTATTTCGATTCTTAACAATTATTCGAAATTACTTGAGTATGTTATCCATGACCATGTTTCACACGACCTCAAGGTAAAATTAAATCTCTGCCAGCACGGTTTCACAAAATGTAAATCCACCACCACCAATCTAGTAACGTATCTTGATTTTATTACTCCCTTAGTTGCCTCTCAACTTCAAGTGGATGCCATTTACTTTGACCTAACTTCTGCTTTCGACCTCGTTCCCCACGTCTTGCTTCTTCATAAACTGAGTGCCCTTGGATTTTCTGGTGGTTATGTAAACTGGATACGCAGTTACCTAACCAACAGACAGTCACGGGTCCGTATTGGTGAAACTATTTCATCGCCCTCTGAAGTATTGTCCGGTGTTCCACAAGGATCTGATCTTGGGCCTCTACTTTTCAATGTCTACATAAACGACTTGTGTGATTCAAAGGCACTCCAGGTACCTACTCTTTGCAGATGACATTAAAATTTACCGTGCTATTAGCTCTCCTGGCCGGTCACGGTAGCAAAGCGGTCTAAGGCATGCACTGTCTTCGCTCGCTCGGAAGCCGAGATCTTGGGTTCGAATCCCAATCAGGGCATGGATGTTTGTGTGCGTTTTTCTGTGTTTGTCTACAGGTAGAGGCCTTGCGACGAGCTGATCACTCGCCCAAGGAGTCCTACCCTATGTGTAAGATCTAGAAAAACCGAAGTGCGTAGTTCATGGAGGTAGCCCTAGGCCCACTGGGGCTGTAGTACTAAGGGGGAAAAAAATATAAATGATACAAACTCCGTCCCAAGTGCAAACAATATATATTATATGTCTTTGATCTTGTTCTTTCTACACTACATGTTTCGGCCTCTATCGGCCATCATCAGGTGTATACTCTTAACGTTGCTGCCACACA
>NW_019737087.1:1357828-1378901 GCF_002891405.2 Cryptotermes secundus | reverse complement strand
TGCTAGATGCGCTTCTGCTGCTAATGTTGTTTGTAGGGACGTTGACGTCTTTGGACCAAAAACTCTGTTGATGATCTTATACTGAATTAATTAAATTACTATTATTATCATTTTTATTAATTTCGTTATTATTATTATTATTATTATGGCGCAAGGGTTATGTCCAAGTAGATATGTTTTTTGGGGTAAATTTGGAATAAGTGTATCTAGGCTTTAAGATTAAGAAATAGAAATGATGAAACGTACCAGGAAGCTTGGGTTTGCAAAGAAGTGTAACAGGCAATAGCTTAGTAATCAGAATGTTAGCGCGACAGGTAATAACGCTGACAGTGAGGAAGAAGCTATATGAACTAGTCATAAAAACTATGACCTGAGGAAAACGCTGAGCCGGCGAGGGCGGTAGACTTGAAAGAGCCAACCCCTTTCGATAAACAGCCAATGAGTGGGCCACACCGACACAAATCACGTCAGGGTGGGCGGGTGAATATACCCCCGGACCCAGAGGGTCAGCAAAAAGAGGGTACATAAACTCTAGAGGGATCAATCAAAATACTTTTTAATATTATTAATTGTCAAAGAGTCAGCCGTCGGCTATCGCCGAGAGAGTGATGGCGCCGAGTAGTTGTTGGATGGTGATGGCGAGCGTCTGTTTTCTCGGCTCACGTAAGTAGACTTACTTCATATAGCCATGAACATTAAGTGTGATAATATTAAAGTGCAAACCCCAGGGAGAGAAAGTGAAAACTAGATGGACTAGGTTTACAGAGAAAGAGAGACAGAGGGAAGATACCCCAGAGCAGGGTGACAGGATGGAACTAATGTGTATACGACAGGATAGTAAACCACATGTAATGCGAACCGACGATCGTCGGCAAATGGTGTATATATTATGTATATAGCGACATAGGTGAATAGAGTAGGGTAGAAATGCGCTGTGATATTAATTGAACTCAGCCTCCCATCAAGTGTTACCCTCCTCCTTGAATGTTCCAGCGTCTCCCAATCCTGTAAGAGAATTGCAGACTCAGGCCAAGGCGGCAGCTACGCCAGTGATTGTAAATTTACCGGAGCCCCTCCTTAAGACCTAACGCGATAGTGACAGCGGTGAGGCAACCAATCCACCCTTGTCGCAAAAGAATAATAATAAGTGGTGACTAGGAGGGTTACCTCCACGCCCCCTGTCACCACGGCATAACAATTATTATTATTATTGTATGCTGCTCTATTTGAAACTCAAATTCTCACACTGTGGCTTTGTCTGTGTATTTTTACTTCTGTATCTTTATTCATGCTGTGTAATTAATATACTCTCATGTTTGTGTTTTATTTCTTTAATTATTTTTGTGCATTTCTCTAATCGTGCCAGCTTTGTAATTGGCCTCTGTGCTGTTAAGTTTGCACGTAAATAAACATGAATTGAATTATTATTACTATTACTATTATTATTATTATTATTATTATTATTATTGTTGTTGTTGTTGTTGTTGTTGTTGTTGTTGTTATGGCTCTACAGCCTTTGTTGGCCGTAGAGCCTTGGCCACTTTTCCAGGTTCTTGATTCGACACACAGTCGGTAGGTCTCCTTGGACGGTGGATCAGCCCGTCGCAAGGCGTGTACCTACAGGCAGGACAACACAAACATGGAATAAACGCACGCAATACAGAGTGGCATTCGAACCCACGATCCTAGAGTTTGAGCGAGTGAAGATAGTTCATGCCTTACACCAAGCGACTAATGTGATCGGCACTGGCTGGACACAGACTGATGTAAATCACCAAAACGTTCTTCAATCTGGCGGAGATTCGAATCAGATACCCCCAGAAACTAGGTCCACCAACACAGTATCCTCCTCTTCTATGGCCTGCAAATTATCAGACTAAAAGTAGCCTACATTTTTCCTAAGAGGAAAAAGGCGTAAGAAATTGTTAAAGGCTACAAAACATAAATATCTGTGTTATGCTACTGCACGGAAGGAAAGAGAAAGTCCAGTAGCACCACTCCAAAATTGTAAAATAGCAACTGAGAGGGAGAAAATTCTTAGAAAGACACCTAAACGTAAGAGAAACTCCTGCTTCTTAATCGTGGTACCTGTGAAAGGTCAAGTAGACTTGGTAATGGGAAGACTGTTGGTCTTTGTGATGATAATCGCAGTCACGATGTTGTAACAACACGCTGCTTGTAAAATGTAAAGAAAACAAATGCGAGTTAGAATAAAAACGACATTTGATTATTCCATAGTTCGTAAAATATGATACTGTGACTCATTTGCTCAAAGCATTAAGCTATGGAGTCAGAAAAACCACGTCCAAGCAAACTCGCAAGCAACAATAGGGGAGCTGTGTTTTCTATGTGGTTCGCGCCGAGACCGTTGCTAAGCAGCAGCCAGAGTGCCAATGGACTGCCTCGGTGGCGGTCACGTTGACGCCCCGACGAGGACGTTTCGACAATGGAGGCTGTGTTTTCTGCGGGGTCCTTGTCTGTGTGTTGTCTTGAAGACATCTTACGCTACAAGACAGTTCAGCTGTGGAGTGTTAAACAGCGGGCAACTGAAGAGGAATAATTTTTATGGCTGAGATTCATTTTGCTGTTGCAAAGGAAAGGCTCGTGGAAATAAACTGAGAGCATTTAGTGTCGAGTGATTTGTACTATGGAAATAAGAATTAGTCTAATTATTTGTAATTACGACCTGTAAGTAGTCAATAAATGTATTCACCAACCCAAACCCCGTCTAGAGTCACTAATACACGTGACAATTTTATTCAAATGGTCAAAATTACAGAGAAACGTCCGTGTATATCGCTCTTATGTTGTTAGATACGTTCTTAATTAGTTATCTGTGGAAAGGAACCTGATTTTGCTAAAATGGACACTGGATGACCAACAGAATAATATGACACAGAGAAATGGTCTCGAGTTACGTATAGTTTCATTGCAGGAAACTGAAAATTACATACTATCTTTTACTTCATATTGGCTTTCCCTGTGTGTAGTGAAACGAGAATTTTCGTCGTGTTTCAGCATCACACAGAATACAATAATTTACTGTCGTGCCCTTTAGAAAATTTCCATCTACACAGAAAACAAAATCTCTGTGGCCTGCAGTCCGCAAGCGAAGTATACCGACCGAGCAACCGCCGCTTGTCGGCGAAGTTAGTGCCAACTTTTTTGCGGATAGAGCGTGTTACGTGGTCAGCGTAACGGATCCCCACGGCCGTTAATCTAGGTTTTCTAGACCGGAGCCGCTATTTCCTTGAAATAGTTCATGAATTATCCTCATGAGGCTGAGTGGACCCCGTTCCAGACCCACTATTTCTCAGAAAATCTGGTAGCCCCGAGAATCGAAGCCGGCACCCTTGGATCTGTAGCAAGGAACCCTGACCACTAGACCACAGAGGCGGTCCTCCATCTACATAGAACGTGAAACAAATACGCAATTCTTCAAGTACCATTTGTACGAGTACTACATTTTGGAGATGTAATTATTTTCATTTATTTTAAATTAGATGGTTTGTAATAAAATAGCTATAACTAGCGTACTAAAATTTAATGTGTGTCAAATTCTAATGGCGGGCTGTTTTAGTGCTGAATATACTTCCGCTTACAGGGCCTGTTCCACACTAATTGTATTTTTAAGATCACAAAAATGACTTGTTTTTGAGTTCAAGAACCTACAAGCTTTAAATGGAACCCGCAGTCAGGAAGAGGAAAGGAGGGTTTCTGAATTGAAATGCAGATTTTCTGTGCGGTCACATTAGTAATGATTAATTTAATATTCTTTTTACCCTACGTGTATATAGAAACTTTTAAAGGAAATTTCTTTTCAAAATGTTTTTTCTCTCTCTTTTCTCAGCGTAATTTTATTATCTGAAAAAAAACGAGAAAGGAAAGTGTTTGTGATTCCATTTCAGTGTTCAATAACAACAGAACCTTTGTATCCAGGAAAGCACTCAGGCCGAGTAATGTAGGAGGACGTAACGGGGATCGGAATTCCATCCTACAGAGTGCCTAATAATTTCATTCCTTTTCTTCTCATACTTGGAAATATTCAAGAGCGAGAGTATGGACGGCAAACAAATTTAACTGCCTAACTCGTTTCCAATAGTTTCATTTATATATGAAGCATATTTTGCACAGGTTTACTCACATGTAACATTCTTTAAAAATGTTTCGAACGATACGCCATTTTTGAGAGACAATATTACGTTTCACATTCAACATTCTTGCAGAGAGACATGAGTCAATAAATACAGGAAAGGTAAGCTAGACTCTAATTATAATTATTATGGGGGCGCTGATATTTATACCGAGATAAAAATGAAGTTTTTCGTCTTCTGGGTTACGACACCTTGCAATTTCGGGACCTGAAGATGGATGCAAATTATTCTCTGAAACTGGAGCAATAACACATGAAACTACATTTTATCATATTCTACAAAGCCACGGTCCTTAATATTTCTGTATTCAATAAGTCTGTAATATTTCCATGAAAACCGAAAGCTTCCAATATATGTGAACGCTACAGCTTGGCCCATATTGTATGTTCTACAAATGTAACAGTCTCTATAAAGAATGATTAATAATCTCCAGTCAGAACATATAATCAGGACTATTAAATAAATTAAATATATACTTCAGAGATGGAAAAATGATAGGGTTTAACACGTTTATGTGAAACTATTGAGTTTTCGAAATCGGTAGTTTCTCCCTTCATAAATTCGTGAACACTGTGAATATATGCTCATGACGGATAACAATAAACTTTACTCCAGTATGGCTGTGTCTTTATGCTCTGCTACTCCACTATCTTGACTCACTGAATAACGGACAATGGTTCAACAGGCAGAAATGAATGTAGCATTAAGTACTAGATTGGCCTCGCCATAGCTCAAGCTGTTAGTCGCTGGCTTCCCACCGCGGCGGCCCGGGTTCGATCCCGGGTCTAGTCAAGTGGGATTTGTGGTGGACAAAGTGGTGCTGGGGAAGGTTTTCTCCGACTACTTCGGTTTCCCCTGCCAATCTGCACCACCAATTGCTCCACAATCACCCTCACCTATCATGTGGGGCTGGTACAATAGGCCAGAAGTGGCCGCAGTACAAGGGACTTAGTCCCACCCCACTAGCAATAAAAAAATTATATTCTTTAATCTTATGTTATTTCATCTGATTTAGCCATAATATTCCTTAAGGTGTAACGAACGGGTCTAGAATGAACCTCACATAAGACGTGACTGAGGGTATTTCCGGTGAGAGCCAACAGATGTTTCGGAAGAATCTTTAGGGCTGAAGATTAAGATAAGGAAGGCACCCGCATGAATCGAGTTTGCAGTTGCTTTTCCGACTACATAAGACTAAGTTCTGTCAACAGAAGAGCTCTTGAAACTGTATTAATTAGCAACACATCCACATAGGCCATTTATATATACGTAAAAGGCAAAAGTTCAGGACACCGAACTATAAAACAAATATTTATGAAGGCACGGCAATATGGAATTTGAGATATTTTTGAAAACCGAATGGAAATTATTTATATTTCATTACACATATTCGTAGACCATGTATGCTGTTGATATAAAGGTTGGTGACTTCATCTCTATTTTTCTAATTAAATACTGACATCAAAGCAAAGCTCAGTTTATGTTTAAGGTATTTGAGTTATTATCTGCTCTTGATCAATTGCAGCGGCTATATAGCGTCGGATCGGTCACGGTAGCCGAGCGGTCTAAGGCATGCACTGTCCTCGCTCGCTTGGAAACCGGGATCGTGGGTTCGAATCCCACCCAGGGAATGGATGTTTAGTTTGTGTGTGTGCGTTTTTCTGTGTTTGTGTACAGGTAGAGGCCTTGCGACCAGCTGATCACCCGCCCAAGGAGTCCTACCGAATGTGTAACATCTAGAAAAACCGAAGTCAACGGCGAAGTTCATGGAGGTAGGCCTAGGCCCACTGGGGCTGTAGTGCCGAGGAAAAAAGAAATATTGCGTCGGATAGGAAGAAAATCTTGAATTTTGAAATGATAACGTGGGAAAGAATTACTTAAGAGCATGAGGGCCAACTACAGTAACTTGAATTTTCTTTTCTGTAGTTTACACTGTCTGACAAGATCGGAGAAGGTGTACTTCGTGTTGCACGGCACAAAGTTACCAACGGCCTTCTTGTAAGTTTATTGACCTGACTTTGAAATGGAAAGAGTGAAATATAAATTAGAGAAAATGTCCCATTTCGAAGTCTGTCAAAAGGATAAGACCTTGAAGCAGTAATAGATGGTCCGGCAGATGGGAAAGAGACATTACTTTCACATAAGGCCTTTTCTCTTTGCCGTTCAAAAAGCACTGAAATATATTTAACCCTCTACAGCACAAGTAAATTCACTGTAAACTAATTCCAACAGGTTATATATTAAACATGTTCTTTTCAGTCCATTTTAGAGCCGGGACAGCGCAATCGGTCTAGTGACTGGCTACGGGCTGGACTACCAAGATATCGGAGTTCGAGTCCCGGTAAAATCAAAATCTTCTCTTCTCCACGTCATCCAGACCGGTTCTGGGGCCCACCAAGCCCTCTATCCGAAGTGTACCCCGAAATCTTTCCCTGGGGTTAAAGCGGCCGCAGAGTGTAGCTGACCAGTCACCTCCAAATACTGCCAAAATCAAGAAAATGTGGATCTATACATCCACTCCCTTATGCTCCATCATGACGTAGTGCTTAATTAAACACAGGGACAAGCTTATTTTTTTAGTTCTTTTTATAACTACGCTTTAGTACATCAAGCATTTGCGAGGGGAATTAAATTTTACTGAAAAATAGTGCGTTAAGAGCAGCGAAGGAGCAAACTATCCCTTTAAATGAACCAGCTCACAACTGCGCACTTTAACCTCAGATGAATGAGTCCAAAGAAGTGGATGGTACTGGTTGAGTTCGATAGCCGAATTCCAAGTACGCTGTGTCATTGGTTTACAGGCGAACTGCACCAACAGCTCCAGCCAAACTTTCCCCAGATGCAACATTCAGGTAGACCTTAAAGGTGATGTCTGAGAGGCGGAAGAAAATCATGAGAGGGAGTGAGAGAAGAGATGAATTATTGATCTGCGACATGGGTTTCTATTTTTAGACATGGATCTGACTGATGTTAAACCAGAGACGCACACAGAGCACTGACGGAGAAAGGGGAACAGCATAACAATGAATAATTACACAGGATACGGTATCTGAAGGCGACAGAAATAAGTTGGACGTTTTATATCTAAACATTAGGTTCTTTTATAATTACACACGGAACTTTGTTTTTATTCTTTTCCAACCTCAAACATATTACACATCAAGAAAACAAGCCTTTAGACTGAAAAGTCACTGGATGGTTTTGATTACACCTACAAAACGAGAAAGTACTACAAACAGAAACCACCTCTTCGTTTTATAAAAACGTGGCCTACAGATACACGTGGATATCAGTTCTGTTTCAAATTGAATTCAAATTATTGTTGCTCATTCAGTAATGTAGAGTGTGAAAAAAACATATTAGAATTCAAGACAGAATTGAATACGTATTTAAAAAATCACGTCTAAAAGAACTTATGAGTTTAATGTCCTTCAAAACTTCCATGTGTATACAGATTCTACCAGAAATTATACAGCAAATGCTGTACAAATTAGCGATTCATTTCATAAGAGTGTGATTATATCCAGTACACTACCTACTGATGCTGTTAGTGTGTCAGACTGTACAGAGGAAAATTGTAGGATAGTAAACGAGAAATTGGAGTTCTTTAAGCCGCTTATTTAACGACAGTTCCAATATGGAGACACTGTAGCGTCGGTAATACAAGGATTGACAAATGTGGGGCAATTGATGGAACCCGAAAAGCCAGAAGGAAGCCCGAACCAGTGCTATTTGTCCACCACAAAACCTATATGACTTCACCGGGGATCAAACCTAGACGCCGCAGTTGGAAGCCGGCTACTAATTGCCTGAGCTAAGGCAAGATAAGATAAAGGTAAAGTTAACCCTGTAACAGGCCGTGGAGGCCCATTGGGTTGTGAGACGTCAAGGCTCCAACCTTTCCTAGACAGCCGCCTCACCGATGGCGATGAGGTTGTCAGCGTTATGCGCCGGCCGCCCTTTACCCCCAGGAAGATTCCTGGTACTCATTTCTGAGGCTGAGCCTAACCCAGGGCCATAGTGCGGCTGGAAAGATTAGGTCAATCGAAAAATATAGTGACCTCATCGGGAACAGAACCCGGGACCTTCCAGCTTGTAGCATAAATTAGAAATGATATACGATGAAGCAGTCATAGTCTAATATCTCGGCATATATATATGGAGGGAATGAGAAAATACAAGGAAGATCTTAGAGAGGATAATCGATATCTTGGTCAGAGATACGAATCAGGTACCCCCCCCCCGGAATACAAATCAGAAACATTACCGCTTAAGACAAAATTCTATGTTGTCGTTTTCTTACTTTATATTTAAAGGGCCTGAACAATTCTTTAATATTATCCAAATATCTATTGCCAAAAATGAATACGGTCTTATGTCTAATGGTGATAGTAGCCCACCATCAGAAGGCCACACAGGAGCCACGTTGTCTCACCGACTGTAAACTACGAAAGTGGATGCCTTCAGATACTACGATGATTACACAAAATATAATTAAAATTTGCCTATGGATTGGAAAGTAGTAAGGGAATTGAATACACACCCCCAGTAAACTTTACGCAATGCTGTTAGCTACGATTATAAAATATGAAAGAAAAATAAGACATTTAATTTGTGCGAATTGAAAGAAAATGTTATTAGCTATCAATCAATCACCCACTTTCTCGGAAATGCACTTGCGTCTTAACACATATCGTATATACTCTAGAATGTCAACATGAGATGCTCGCTGACATTTCTTTCGGAGAAGTGATTTGGAGTGATTTAGACGCACATACTTCAGCAGCTACGGTTAAAATTTCTTCGTCCCTTCACGTTCCTCCAATAAATTTGTACCTATATTTACAGTTTATTTGTACTTCCACCCCTAAAAATTATCAGCAGCAGCAGTTAAATTCACCATATTTTCGTCCCTTCAACCTCCTGCAATATCATAAGCAGCTATGGTTACCATTTGTTCGTCCTTTCAACAACTTCTGTTACCATAAAAACTTATGTTTATCATTTGTTCTGGGGCACGCGGTAGCGTAGTTGGTGGAGGCACTATGCTACAAGCTGGAAGGTCGCGGGTCCAATTCCCGATGATATCTCTGGATTTTACAATTGACCTACTTCTTCCAGCAGCACTACGACCCTTGGTTCGACTCAGCCTCTAATAGAAATAAGTACCAGGAATCATCCTGAGGGTAAAAGACAGGCGGTGCCATAGGCTGACAACATTACCGCCATCTGTGAGCCGATCTTCGAGACAAAATGTGGCAGTCTCGACGTCTCATAAACCCATGGGCCCTCACGGTCTGTTACAGGGATAGATTTTTTTAGCGTTTTATCATTCGTTCTTCTTTCTACAGTTGTCATTATTCCTAGTCCAACACTTATGATCCATCAATTTCGCAATTGATGACAAATTAAATTGCAATTTCTTCGCAGAAATCAATAAAGTAATATGTGAAAGTAACAATATTAGCAGAGTGGATTTTCGTGAAGAATGGGTGGAAAAATACTCCACGCATTTACTAAAATTTCTTAACTCAAATTATTTTGAACCAAAACTGATGGTGCCCGAAACAAACAGACAACACTGGAACCTGCGTGTAGTGCTGTAGTGCCAAGGAAAAAAATTATAAATCACTCCTCCGTTCCATATTGTCATATGCCTCCCTCGCATGGGACTATGCTGCCAACACTTACATAAATAAATTACAGACTTCAAAATATAATCGTCAAGATAATAACAAAATTATCGATGGGAACACCAATTGCAACCTAACACGAACAGACAGGAATGTCATCAATAAAAGTCATTTCAAGAGATTAGCGAGGAAATTGTATCAGAAGTCTGTAACCAGCGAAAACTGTCAGATTCAGGCACTAGGACACTACGATCCCACCGGTGATAAACATCTGCGCCCCTTGTCCCTCTTTGCAGCATAATCTGCTCTAAATCTCTTTACAGGTAACCGAATTATTGAAAGTCTCCCAAAACGCCCAGCACGCACACGGCCACATCGACCAAGCATCATCTATGCTGGACAAGGAAAGAAGATGAAATTAAATAAGAATTGTAATCATAAATCCTGTCACTGGACGAGCAACAAACCTTCCACTTCCACAATAGAGAATTAAATTGATCAATGCTTAAGCAGTCACAACACCTGCAAATGTGATAAACAACTGTTTGCTACTCATTCAAACTATGCACAAAACATTGTAGAAACACATTTGTAAACTTTTTCTTGAAATAAAGCAACAGCCAGACAGGGTCTAATGTTAGGTTTCGTGTATTTAATGCCGGACTGCTGGCCAGAAGTCAGTTTGCATTCCGAAGGTCCTGCGACCGGCCAACTCGATCAAGGCTTTCCGTGGTTTTCTTCGATCCTAGTGCAAATGTTGAGTTGGTACCCAAGTTTCACATTGCACTGCATGCTTCATATGCTGCCCTCCCATTGGTAACGTCAAAATTTCGCTCTAATACAGCCCTCCCAACGTTAGCTAAAACTGTACTATAATGCACCCCTTCCAGCGTCATAAAAATTAAATAAAAACAAATAAAGAATCCGATCATATGCTCTATCTATAGCAGAAGGGCAAGTGGTCACTGCCTGGTAACCTTCAAAACCGGAGACATATTTTCTTACTCTAACCTAATGTAGTTACTCGGGTAATGCTCGCTACAATTCAGTCCAGAACCTTGTGCCTTCTCGTCCGTTGTCCAAAAACACAAAAAATAGAATATACAAAACTATAATTTTGCCTGTGGTTCCGTATGGGTGTGAAACTTGGTCTCTGACATTAAGGGAGGAACATAGACTGAGTGTGTTTGAGAACAGGGTGTTGAGGGGTATATTTGGACCGAAGAGAGATGAAGTGACTGGAGGTTGGAGAAAACTGCACAATGAGGAGCTTCATAACTTGTACTCTTTTCCAAGTATAATTATAATTATCAAGTTAAGGAGGATGAGGTGGGCAGGGCAAGTAGCACGAATGGGGGAGACGAGGAATGGATATAGGATATTTGTGGGAAAGCCAGAAGGAAAGAGACCACAGGGAAGACCAAGGCGTAGGTCGGTGAACAATATTAAAATTGATCTTAGAGAGATAGGATGGGATGATATTGATTGGATTGATCTGGCTCAGGATAGGGACCAGTGGAGGGCTCTTGTGAATACGGTAATGAACCTGCGGGTTCCATAAAATGCTGGGAAATTCTTGAGTAGCTGCAGAATTGGCGGCTCCTCCAGAAGGGCTCATTGCCATGACTAAGTAAGTAAGTACCCTAATGTAGTGTCTGTCACTACCGCACCATTTCTCTCTCTCTCTCTCTCTCTTCATTACGAGAGAGTACTGAGACGGCAGTTAGAAGAGTAGGACTTAGTTGTGCGACAGTCGACGGCGAGTTAGGCGATGAAGATGGAAGCTGAGGAAGATACGGCCCTGGTAGCCATTACCAGGCAACAACCGGTGAAGATGCAGCAGACTGAGAACATTTCGTACTTGCTGCAGTAAACTGCAGTGTGTGTGAATTAGTGTTAGCGCCACAGTCATTTGTAGTTACATTCTGTAAGTGCTCAATAAATCCAATCTAAACCCATTCTGCAGTCACTCATATACGTGACAATATATATTTTAAAAGTTTCTTGCGAATTTAATGGTCTAACTGACCCGTCTGTTAGTTTTTCACAGAGAAATCTATTATTTCAGGTACAAAAGTTTGCTGCAGAGAGAGTGACATACAGTTCATGCTAAAGAGGGTCAGATATGATGTTCTTTCCTTTTGGAGATGTTTCCAGATTTCGTTTTCCTTCTGGTTGACAATTAGTTAACTCATCTTTCTCTGGGATCCTGTCATAGCTCACTGTATCAAAGTAGTGTTTCAAGGTTCTCCTGTATTGTTCTGTAAGTTCTGCTGTTTGTGTGGGTCTCAGTTGTTATTCCTATTCAAGATGGAGATTTTAAATGTNTTTTTCAAAACATTGTCTAAATTCATCTTTTGAGATGCTTGGCAGCACCTCCGTCGTTTTTTTCCTTCACCTCAGCAACATCAGCAAAACGCTGAAAAAAATTTTTGATCATTTCGGGACTCTTCTTTCAAAGCACAGCATGCTTCCACGCGACCTTGTTTTTGTTCAGCAGTCAGCAGTCGTGGCACGAATTTCGCAGCCACCCTTTTCGTTCCCAAATCTTCTGTCAAAATTCGCTGAACTGAGCTCCAAGTCACCCCCGACAGCTCCACAATTTCTTCAATGGTCCGTCGTCGATCTTCCTTGATGATTGCACGAATTTTTTCAACATTTTCATGTGTTCGGGCCGTGGAAAGACAACCAGAACGAGGTTTGTCATCAACTGACATTTCACCATTTTTGAAACGGGAAAACCACTCTCAAACACTTGAGTTTTCCCCATAGCATCGTCCTTGTACGCCGTTTTTAACATTTCAAGAGTTTCTGTTCCACTTTTCCTGAGAAAAAGCAGAATTTCACCGCCGCACGCTTTTCACGAAAATCAGCCATTGCAAAAAGGACGATCACACAAAACAGTTGTCACTATAAACACTGCCGAAACTAGTCCTTACCTTCTGAAGCAACGGTAGTCGGCTTATCGGCTCAGGAATGCTAGCTCTATGCCCTCATAGCTGCAAAACGCGGTACTACAAAAGCTCTGCCCATAAAAAAAAAAAAATAGTTCGGTTTCTTTTGGGTACCCCATCGTATGAGGCATTAACAGGCATTTTTCTAGACAGCCTGAAAGAAATTACGAAGAACACGAGTACAATAATGCGACTGTGGAACATAATCAACAGGCATGTTTTTTATTTAAGACGAATTTTCTGTTACTGCGCTCTGTCTCCATGCTCATCTGAAAAACCCATTGAATTCGGCCCAATCGATATAGGCAGTCCTTTTCTGCGGCCACCAGAATCAACACGCGGCAGACACTTAAAAAAGAAGTTCTAGGAAGAATTAATCACCTACTTTCCTTTGATACGACATGGGTCGCACAGAAAACGACACTCCCAACAGTTTCTCGTTGCCACGGGAAGTGTTTACCGAACCGCTGCCTAGCAACGATAGAGGAATACAAAGAGAGAACCACACACTCTCCTTTAATATGAGACGGACTGCACAGAAAACGCGTATTCAGTTGGTCTTCTATTTTTTGAGTGCGTATATGTTATCTCGGTGAAGTTTTCATCGGACCGTTGCGTAGCAATACAAATAAAGACACGTGGACTGATGGGAGGTATTTGTGAAGAATGCAGCTGATATATATATGACAGGTTTCGTAAAGACTGGTTCAGGCATTCAATCACAGACGCAGAGGGAGCATGGTGACTCCATAAGCGTAATTTTATTTGTTCAAAATAAGGGTAGTAGCCTAAATATTCGCGTTTATGAGATCTTGCACCTGTGGCCGTCCATAATTTAACAGTCAGAGTCCATAAATCCGGAGTCCACAAAAATAGGAGATGAAATAATTGTGTCAGACCTTAAAGACTACAACTATACATACTAT
Source organism: Cryptotermes secundus (assembly GCF_002891405.2). Taxonomy (NCBI): domain Eukaryota; kingdom Metazoa; phylum Arthropoda; class Insecta; order Blattodea; family Kalotermitidae; genus Cryptotermes; species Cryptotermes secundus. The sequence continues at coordinate 1,365,234 of NW_019737087.1, read as the reverse complement.
TAAATCAATGATCGGACTATTTTATCTTCTTACAAAATCTTATAGAAATCCAAGGTATGTGTGTATATGTATTGTCAATTGTAGAGGGGGGGGTACGCGTGACGAAAATAACGGTTTATAGATCCAATGACTGGATTTGTTAGCACTTTGGTTTGAACAAAGTGGCGCTGAGGCAGGTTTTCTCCCAGTACTTACGTTTCCCCTGCCAATCATCATTCCACCAATTGCTCCACAATCACCCTCACTTATCATCTGGGGCTGGTACAATAGGCCAGAAGTGGACGCAGAACAAGGGACTTAGTCCCACGTCACTAGCAATAAAAAATATCACACTTCTGTTGCAGTCTTTCTTAATTACAATTAATACAGTGCTATAGCTGTTCTACCCACATTCCACTTGCTTAGAGCCTTCCACTGCTCCTATACTGTTGGCCGCATGTATCTTGTAAGCGTTGTCTAGCAACGGCCGATGTTTATAGATTCACTGCTTAGCAACGGGTCTATACGCCACAATATTTATAAAACCATGAAGTATGTAGGATTCAGTTCAAGGAGATAAAACTCCCCAGTCAAGTCATTATAACCCGTCTCCAGCCTTCAGGAAGAGGGAGTGGGTAGGCCACCTGGTGGTTGCGGACGAGGGAATGGCCTTTACACGAGACAGGTTGCTGCAAGTCCTGGGTAACCGACAAAGGATCGTCCTGTGGCGTGGATAATGGCCGTCATTCTTGCACCACACTGTCACACAAGATAAATTTAGAATTATTACACTGGACGCTTGGCAGAAAGAACTTTTGGTGGAACCCAAGAAAAGGAGAAAAAGTTCCATGTTTGAAACTTGGAATGAAAGTCTCTGTAGGGTAGATGAACTGAAACTACTGCAGAATCAGTGAAGACAATTTTGAATTTAATTTGAGTAGCTGAGTCCAGATAGGAGCAAGGAGAAATTTTGCTAGGAGACGATTATATTTTCTGTTAATTTATACAATCAATTGTATTCACTGAAAAAAAAAAGAAAAAGAAATGAAGAGTAAACTTATAAGAAAAAGCTGTGGCTCTCTCAGCATCAACAAACATCTCTGGAACATGGGCACTGATAAAATTCGGAGTCAAAAGACAGAAATATTAGAAATAAAGCTCCTTAGGAATGTGGCGGGATACATACTAAGGAAAAATTTAGAAACACAACGATTGTAGACTGCGCATACTGAAAACAAATGATGTAATTCAGAATAAAGCTAAAGGTGCTTCATGTGCTTAACTAATAAAGCACTGTACCATGAAGGTGTATGGTGGAGTGGATGTATAGATCCACATTTTCTTGACCTCGGCACTAGCTGGAGGTAATTGGTCAGCTTCACGCCTAGGCCGCTTTACCCTCGGGGTAAAATCCCCCGGTACCCATTGGATAGGAGGTTTGCTGGACCCCAGTTTCGGTCTGGATGACACAGAGAAGAGAATATTCTTGACCCTACTAGGGCTCGAGCCCCAACCCCTCGATCGTCCAGCCCGTAACTAGTCACTATACCGACGGCGCTATTTCGGTTCCTGATGTAATTCAGAATAATAAATTTAATTGGACTCATTATGTTGGAAGAACTTCACCTGAACCGATTGGAGAACAATTAATGGACTATATACCTAGGAGAACTAAGTCCATTGGACGGGCCACATGAGCGCACAAAATGCGTCCGTTGTAACGAACGTCGTGACGTCCGTTGCAGAAATAAACAAGAGAGGCGAATGCTAGGCTTTCTTCTGGCTCCATTGCAGACAAAAACACTACGCACCGCATTCTGCAACTGTGTGGTGTCCTCAGCAACGTCCGTCATAAAGTACGTTTGTTACAACGGACGCATTTTGTGCGCTCGTGTGGCCCCAGCCTAAAAGGATCAGCCTATCTTACGGGGAAACGGAAAGAGAAACATTCAAACCTTGCCGTTGGTTGTGATTTCGTTTTCATTTGTCAGGAACAGTTCCATAATTTTAATGTAAACCCATTTTATTATGGACTCACATAGGTGAAAACATTACGAATTAGCTTGTCTTATCAAAAGGGTTCTGTAATATTGATTTATATAACTTCTTAATAGACATATTCAAGCATTTGCACAAATGCGCAGTGGAAGATGGAGGAAAGTTCTTTCGTTACGAAAGTGTCCGAAATTGTCTCCAATCGCTCTGTGACATTTCCACATCTGTGACCCTTCAGACTTAACAAGGCGATCGAACAGTAAGGAGAGAGGTTAACAGGTAACTCAGTCACTGTTGAACAATTTGATTAGGGGCCACAAAGTGTGTATAATTACAAGAGACTTAATTGTGCCATTAGCACAGAAATTAAGACAAATTGAGGGAATTCATTTCGAACTCTGGGTTCTGCTTTTAATCACATTCAAAGACGCGCTTAACGAATTTATTAGAGCACCCTAGTCTTGAGTGAGTGATTTTTTTTTTCAGAAATGCAAAGGCGTCTGCTGCAGACAGAGAGAGATTCACTTTACCTATGGGAAGGAGGAGGAGGAGGAAGGGGGGAGGAGGAGGAGAAGGAGGCGGAAGAGAAATTTGGCTGTCTATTTATGTGCAAAATTCACAAGGAACTCTTGATTACACAACTGCTAATGAACTTAACTAAATTGATATCTTCAGTCCATACCAAAGCAACAGGATTTATATTTATTCTTCTTAGTTTCTGCTCCTCGAATCAATCTGTTCCTGTTATCTCTGAAGCCCCCTCCTTTTTTTTTTTTTTTTTTTACTGAGCGATGCATCACGAAAATATCTTATTGTTAAAGATGTTCCAGTACGGTAAATATTTTTCACTGCAGTCGTCTTCAATTTACGCCATACATATTAGCTTTCTCCCACTTAAATTAAGTTTTACAATCAAAATTAAAAATTAATATATAGCAAGACAGTAAGAAAATTTCATATAGTGTGCCCGTCCCGAATGCTCAGCACTGCTATTATTATTATTATTATTATTACTACTACTAATACAACTATTATTATTATTATTATTATTATTATTATTATTATTTTACTGTAATTGGGTATTCACTCGGTGTCAGTAGATCTTATACTGATACAGACAAGGGAAGGCTATAGAAAAAGGGAACAATACAAAACAAAATACATTCAATAAACAAGGTACACACAATGCAAATCCAAGCATATAAAGTCACATAAGGGCACGTAATTGTGAGTGCTTCATTCCAGTCACTTCACACTGAGAAACATTTTTGTTTTCGTTGTGTTCACTTACATTTGTCTCTTGGTTCTTGGACTCAGTCACTCTTTTTTCTTTAGGCTACTGAACAATTTTTATAAATGAGGTTGTTATTAAACTGTATGAATATTTAAGCATTCTATGGTTTCGGTTAAGAATCTTTTATTAAGAAGCCCATATTTCCATGGGTTTACTTAGTAGAAACAGTAACTTGTATCTTTATGCCCTTGTGCTATTCTAGCACTTTTCCATAATAATTCGTTATTTCTAGCTTGCAGCTTCCCTGAAGAAAATCAAATACTCCAGAAGCTTACATGACGACTCCAAGCAATAATACGCAATACTTCTTTCATGACTCTGACTCTGCCTCTTACCTCATATTGGAAGAAGAAGTGTACTCATAGCGCCACAATTCTGGATCATTCGTTCTGCCATCCCCTTTAGATATTAAAAGTAACTTTTGCTTAAGCATCTGGAGAACCGGAAAACTGGCGGAAGAACATATTATAAACCATTCTCTCGTTTGTGTATAACACTCGACATTACTGCGTCTTTGGACACTGCCCGCCGTTCGGTATTCTAAAGAAGCTTTCCTTCGGAAACTGGACGTGTTTCCGTCCTCGAGAAGGTGGGAGACACTTGCTATGTTTGGTCCGTTAAAAAGGGCTAACCTAAAACACTGGATAACTTATGTCTGTATTCAAGTCCGGATACAGTAAACTCCTGGTGACCGTCGCCAGCACAGTCGTTCTTCGTTCCGGGCGCCGTAGGAAACCATGACCATATTTTGGTACTTTCCAAGATTTCACGTGTTTTGGATTGGGGTTTCCCCTTCGACGGGAGGAGGGGTTGGTCTTACTGAGCAGACGCCACATTTATTGCGCCGTAAAATAGCACCAGTGTACCCACAAGCACGCAGCGTCTAGTAAGGGCATTTGTACTTTATGGACACCATACAAGCTTTGTCAGTTTACTACAATAAACAAAATTATTCATGTAAGATACACACAGAACATCTGCCAATGCAGGCCTCTTCATCAGATTATGAGTTGACATATTTTACCACTCCGAAACGTCAGTTAGTCACTTGAACCGTCGTAGGCTTGACCACTTTACACTGGACAATGGGAGATAACAGAACAATACACAATAAGATTGTGACAATGCATATATAGACGTGAAACTAAAAAAACAGGAAGTGGAAAATAGACAAGTCTAACTTCATTCATTCTGGTCGGCCACAGTAGTTAATTATTGTTACAGAATGATTTGACAACACGGTCCGGTGTGATTCAAATGTACGTGTATATCTACATGAATGTCTTTACATGTTGCGGTCAGTTGTGACCATCTTCAGAAGGCACAGCAACATGTTGATGAAACTGCTCTTACATTGATCACAGTACATCAAGTTGAATCAAAGTTTTATATGAAGATAAACTGTTAAAAAATTTTAAAATTCTTAATATTTAAAATCTAAGGTTAGTGTCTTCGTGCGTCTTCTATCAAAAGAAAACTGGGGTGATATTGTCGTCCTTAGAGGTCCGGGCATTGCTGTTTTCCACTTTTTATATATTTGATTAAGAATCTGTGTTATTGAGCTGTTTGTTGAGGCACTGCTCTAAAACAATACAATAAATCTGATTTCAAGACAATCTAAATTTAATTAAGTTTTGGTTTGCTTCTCTCCTTAATTTAAATATTTCTGAGAAGAATTAAAATATTTTTCTTGTAGATTTAGCTATTGTGATCGAGAATATAAGACTACGGCAGAATAATTAATTGTGCTTTTAATTAAATATAATTTATTTTCGTAAATGTGAACCTGTTAATTTATGTAGGAAGCTGATTCGTCTGATTATTTTGAAAACTAACACACCGTAATCTTCGGGTATGTTTGGGAGACCACTGTTGAATGTTGAATGTACAGGTTCGAAAAAGTACGCAGAGCGTCCAATTTCTTTAATTATCTCGAAGAGCATAAGACTTGCTGGAAAAATATGCCGAAAATAAAATATGTTTAATTTGCAAAGAAATATTTTGGAAATATTTCTCTCCAATAAACATTTAGCAAGATACGTGCAGAAACATGTTCCGGTCTTCAGGTATAGAATCCCTTTTGCCTTACTTCAACCAATTTGGAACATAACAAAAAATTTAAGTAAAACTCTCAATTATCAAACTTCACAAATATCTGTTCAGCGAGTCCCCAGTTCTTTCATGCTTACAGCTGGATGGCACAGGTGAGGAAAAGAGTGAGCATTCCGCAGGGTTAGAAACTCTCGTAATGATATAACCTGAAATGGTGGAGCATCCCTGTCTTCTTCTTACTATACCTGACGACTTGGGAAACAACACAAAAGACAGTATTATCAAGAAGTAGGAATGAGATAACTGAAAGAGATTAACTATTTGTTAGAATCTTAGTGATCAGATTCTATTGCAATATTATGCAACTGATTAAAAAATACCACGGTACGTACTTTCATCATGAACTGTTCATGCTTCTTGTTACTTGTTCTCACAATGTGCTATTAAGACCTGAGCAAATTCCCAAACTCATGCTACATACATATTACAGAGAGTCCCGGGGAGAGGTTCCTCTAATTTTTAGATCCCTAGAGTAGAAAGAAATAACTATCTAGCCTGAGGTTCCGACTGTCTTTAATTCCGGAAAGAGTTTTATGGCGTAGGTGTTCAAGAAGTTCTCTTTTAATAAGAATCTCCTTGATGTGATTTGTAAGTGCTCAATAAATCCAATTACCAATTCAAACCCCGTCTATAATTACACATACACCTGACATATAAAATTCGTATTTTAATACAAGAGGTTTTATTTACATAGAAATAGTTCCACAGATGGCGCTAATGGCAAGCAAAAAATGTTTTCATGACATGATATATTTAAATTAATCCTATGTATTGGTTTTCATGGACTTTGTTTTATAAAATTTCCACCTTCTTTTCTGTCTTAGTTTCAAATATTTGCATGCTTTATCATAATTTTTATTGCATATTTTCCTCTTATCTCCCACTTACAAACCACAGTATCAGATACTTACACGTACTCGTATAGTTGTAATTATGCTCACATGGGCTGCTCACTGACTCAGGGTAGGGTCCCTTACTAAGGGACTAATCAAAGTAGATGTCCCCTCCCCTTACACAAAGAAGGAAGATTCGGATTCCGAAATGTTGTATTTTCTAGTTTTCAGAATAGCGGATGATGGCCAAAGTAAAAAACAAACACAGCGATTTGAGTGTTACCATCGCCTGAACCCTTCAAATCTAAATCATTTCAAGCTCAAGCACGGTGTTGTAATACAGAAAATATCCGATTAAAACCCCGGAGATTAAACAGTAGCACTGGGTCGCACTGTAGCTCAATGACATTGCAGAAACTGTAAACAGAAGCTCAGTCGTTTGAAAATCGACGATGTATTCATGAGAATACAGGATCAGTCCTGAAGCTGAATCCGCTGTGTGGCCTAGATCAATAAAATTGTGACGCAATCTTTGTTTTCAACTTGTGGAAGTCACACAAACTTTATGTATTTTAAAAGATATATATGGCAAGATTTTGCGAATTGTAATGGAATTTTGGCGTTCATAAAATGCGGCAAATTCTTCATTATATAAGTGGCTATTACCTTCAAGATTAGGTTCTGGAATGTGACGCCATTTTGTTTGTTACATATATACCACGGTTTTGGAGGAACCTGCTATTTATCTATCTACGAAACTACACGTAGTCTTATCCCGGAAGGCAGTAATTTTTTACGATCATGAGAATATCTAGTCTCACTACCAGTAGCTTTTCAAAACAGACTTTGATTTGTGGAATTAGTTAATTAAAATGCAACATGTACAAAATCGGGTTGTCACATCGGTGGTTATAGTTTTATCTTCTGGGGTACAACGCCATACAGCGCGGTAAAAGCTAAAGGACGTTTCGGAGGAACATATTGCCTCAGTCGTTAGCGCTGAAGAGTAAGCGAAATTTTACTTGCTACCAGCTAAATGCTAGTTTATTACTTGGCTTACTCTTAAATTCTGAAGACTAAGGAGATATATTCTTCCGAAACGTCGGTCGACTTTTATCGGACTATATGAGCAGAAGAAACAATTTTATTAAGTTTATGTATATGTACTGGGTTATAGGACATTTAAATGAAAA